>NC_051161.1:61526099-61690403 GCF_013339745.2 Dermacentor silvarum
ACATAAAAGCGCGCACACAATTTTACATCGAATTACATGGCGCGTACCTAAACTCTTTCTTTCATATGTGACGCAATACTTCTTGGATGCGGATGTGAACAATGAGAGAAGTGTCTCTAGCCTTCGTAGTGTTGGCTGCAATGTGTGAAACGGAGTATAACTGGGTTGCCTAAATTGTAACAGTCTGTGATCATCATAGTTCAAGGTACATTGCTCTATTTCCTTAAGAATGTTTGTCCTACTGAAAGCATAAAGGCCGTCCACAGACACAATTCGTTGGTATAGTACATTTCCTTTGGTCTTTCATGGTCTGTGAACTTCCTCAAGATTTGCACTTATAAAGCAGCCGAGAAAAGCTGTTAGACCATATGTTCACAGTCTCTCTATCGACATTTCATGCATGATCTTTAAGTACCGCTTTTTCTATCGCCACATTATATAGTTCACAGCAACTCATGTGTACACACTTTCTGTCGGCTGTCGAAATAAATTCTGATGGCATTTTCGGCGCACAAAATATGGTAGAATTAACTTGAGAGCGAAGGCTTCGCAAGGCAAAAATGCCACAGAAGCGAGTGGCGGTGTTACTTTAGAATCTCCGCAGTAGCTCACGGTCACGCGATGTATCTGACAGCGCCTGGTCGAGACTATTTACTTGTTTGTCAATACAGAACAGATACATAGCATCCGAAAGTAAGCAGAGGACCAGGGCTGTACCTTTTGGAAAAACTTTTAGAGCTTAATAAATCCAAATACAAAAATGTACTGTGAAATCCATATCGCACGCTGGCATCACCAGCGGTGCAGCTTCAAGAAGAGAAAGCTGGCCTTCATTTTTCTGGGCTAATAATTAAGCAGCCGTTTTCGATAAATTCCTTTCAAATACATTTTTAAGGCATTGCGTGTATAACTGATTCGGCACATATATTTAGTTACGCTTTCAGGTTTTCAAGCGTTTGATTCGTTCATGTCTAGCAAAGAAGAAAAGGGAAGTGCGTGACCATAGAAATGAGTACACAGACTTTGCTCTCAGGGTGAGCTCCTGCAGAAAACACGTGTTTACTTGTTGAATGGTTAACTGTCCCGGCTGGGTGCTTGAACATTTTTTTAAAGCTACGGGCAATTCAATAACCGTACTTAATTCATCCGCAGCATGAAAATGCTATATGAGCACCAGATATAAGCTCCAGCAAAGCAGCGTTTAAAAGCACTGCATGCCACCTCCAGAGTAGTGCTATGGTCATGGGCGCACCTCTGTTGTGCTCAATCACACAATAAATCACGGCATAAACCATGCCCTGCAAGTTTCGCCTCATAGGTATCTCTAAAACACACAGGCCTCTCTCTTAAAGGAAGGACGGATGATATTTAACAGTTTCTTTGAAATTTCTTATATTTTGTCCGCCTCTGTGTAGGGGCCCATTCCTGTCAAACTCTCAAGATTGGGTATTTGCCGCTGCAACAAAAAGGGTGTAGAAGCCTTAAATGTGCTTACATAACGTGTAGTATGGCACGAGTGGTATATAGCGCGTGTCGTTATTCTCTCTGCCTCACCCCCCCCCCCCCCCCCTTTATACATTTATACATCTCTCCTCACGATTCTTCCTGCTACAACTGACATTGTCGTTTCTCAGTGTGCATCTGCCTGAACTGGTGTTTGCATTTCGGAAGAGCATGTGACTGAACGGTGCCGTGCAGAAACAGAAACATTGCACTGCATTAAAGTTGGGACCTGTTCGGCGCATATAAACAGTGAATGAGAATACACGCCACATGAAATGAAAATGCAAATAATTATAGGCATCGAATTTAGCATGCGCGGTAGAACTGTATATTTTTTTCTTCCAATCCATGCTTTCATTTCTTTTCGAACTTGAAGTACATCAATACTGTGCTGAAGTCAGTGGCGCTGACGTTCTTCACTCTTTCTTAATGTCTACCTGTTTGTCAACATCAACTTCGGTGCGCACTCCTAGTACGCTCTTACTCGTAAAACTGCTCAAACGTTTTTTCGCCGCTTTCTTTACCCGTGTCTCAATGGAAAAAACGCCTGCTCAAGCGGCAATCTCTCAATTTTACTTCTCATTTTCTGGCTATCTGGAGCAGCAAAACAAGACGCACAGCGGCTTTCTCCTGTAGCAAATTTGCGCTGATCGCCGGGTCCGCGTCCAAACAAGTTTACGGGTCTTCCGTCTTCAGCCGAGAAACTTTTTCTTGCACCCCCGTAATCGTCGGACACGCGTTCAGCTGCTGTCGCAATCCGGTAAAACAGAACTGCAAGTAGTTGCAGGAGCTCATGTGCGGCACACAAAATGAAAACAACCCCCGGCTGCTTCGTCTGGATTGCGAGGCCCCCCCACCCGCTGAGAAAAAGCGGAAAAACCGGGTTTACCCTCCACAATCTACGCTCTTGCCCCCACCCCCTCCTCCCTCGATCACCCCAACCCCCGTCGTCAACCACCTTCTTTCTTCCTACCACGTTGGGGCGCTAGTTTTTGTTTGTGATCCTAAAAAACTGGACTGGCGGCAAAAAAAGAATCACAATTGTGGCAAGAGAAATTAGGCGTCGCTGTCGCCGTTTCCGCCGCGAACGCCGCGTAGCGCCTGATAGCGCGCGACACGTACGCGGCAGAAAGAACGGAAGAAGAAAACTTGAGCATAAAGGAAAGAAGGTAGGAATAAACAAAGAAAGAAAAAAGAAGAGAACCGAGGGCAGGAAGTTAATAAGAGCAACACAACGCCGCAGGAGACGGGTGGGATACGTGGGGGTCCGTCGCCCTGCAGTGTGCGCCGGTGACGTGAGCGTGGAGCTCAAGAGTGCGGCTGAAAGGCTCGGGCGAAAGCAGGTCGAATACTGCTGAGGCAGCGGGAGACAGCAGCGGTGGCGCATTTGCAGCACAGGAAAAGAGAGAGAGAGAGATATGGAGAGTCGAACGAGACTAAAAGAAAGAAAGAAGAACGAAAGGAACCTTAGTAGGCTTAAAATAAAAAAGCAACACACTCCTACCAAAAAACAAGCTAGAACAACAGTACCGTATCTACTTGTGCAAGAGCCGCAATGTTTCTTCGGCGCTGTTGACTTTACGGCTTGGGTGCACAGATACAACGGGATCACGGGCTTCCCACAGATCTCTGAAAAGGTTCATCACAGGCACTCTATATGTTTACAAGGAAGGAAGGAAAGAGTGGAGAAGGAAAGGCAGGGAGGTTAACCAGTTCAGCACAACCGGTTTGCTACCCTACTCATGGGGATATGTTTACAAGAGAATGCATAAGCACACAATTCACATATATATAACGGTCTAATCAAGCATCACAGCATCGGTTGCAATTGTACTGTAGATAAACTAACGCCTGCTGGGTCACTCTTTATACCTTGACAGCGTGCGGATATCAACGATGCGAGCCGTCAAGGCTCCAACAATGTTTTCACTAACACAGGCTTAGATTCAAGGCAGTAAACGAACGTTACAGACCCGAACGTTTAATCGGACTTGCATGAAAGCCGCCAGCCCTGTGCTGCACAGTCAGGCGCCGCTGATTTTCGGCCGCCACTGTGAGGGGTAGACACGGACAGTCCCAGTAGCCTGTTTACCAGGCTTGTGTGCTTTGAAGTGTTTCTGCAGCAACCTTTTACTGAAGGTTGAGATACCGACCTGCAACTTCGCAATGTTGTTCTGAACTGCAACTTTCACTTACGACAGCTGTAGTCATGACATGATTGTACAGCATTCTGGTCGAAGTAGCGTTCAGCAATCGCTTCTTATTCAAAGTGAATCGTGTAGTTTTCCAAAGCCTCACACGCTGCAGCTCTCCCTAGGATTTGTAAGTGTCTGAAAGCTTCAAGAACTGACCTAAGAAGTCCTTACAGAGCGTCCATAGCGATGCACCTACTGATTTGCATTATGTTATCTGACGTTGGAGGAGTGCTGCTTCTGTTTCGAGGGCTACGAAGGTGATTGCCACTTCGCTGTGTGACAGCAGACCTTATTCAAGCCTTTGAGATGTCATTGCTACTAATTCCGCTAAGCAATTCGCTGACAAATAAGCTAGTGTACGCGTTAGTAGAGTAAGAAGTAACTGCTTTATTTTCGACTATTCGCGTATCTATAGGTATTGTTTCTCCTTCTTTTATTATTTTGGTAAACTTAATGTGGATGCTTGCAGGATGGTTATTTTGTATTAGTATTTTTTGTCATTGTGCTTACGTCATGCGGCGACATTTTTATTCTTTTTCATGTTTCTAATTGCCTGCAATACATTGCCAAGCGTTTGGCTTGGCTAACCTCTCTGGCTTTTATACCACCTCAAAGATCGTTCGGTTATCACTGTTGTACTCAGCCTGCTCTGGTGCACGCGTTCATACATGATTCCCTGCTCTATAGCAGGGGATCCGGGCATATCGCTAGAGCGGGCTTTACCGAGGTAAATGCGGGTGTCAAATAATTAGAAACAAAAATGAAGAGGCGGAGGCGAAAACAGAGGTGAATTCACAGGGGCGCCGCCGTGTGCGGAGGATATCCTCTCTTCGGAAGGTCTGACCTAAAATAATGAAAATGACAATAACAAATATAACGTCACACTTGTAGGCGCGAAAAAAAAAGGAAAGTAGAAACCAAATAAATTACGGAACGAATAACAAAGGAAAAAAGAAACAGAGTGGGTGGGTACGGAGTGGCAGTGAGAGAACGAGAAGTGCAGAATTAATTAAGGTCACGGCGCTCGCACCTACATCGCTGCTTGGGTTCTTGTGTCGCATGAGGCATGCCGTTATTGAAGGTGGCATTAGTGCTGAGCTCGTCATCTATTTTATTGTGTACAGCTATCTTACACTTGTGCATTCGTGTAGTGTCATCATTCTTTCGTACCGCCCATGGTGGCTCAATTGCTATGGCGTTGCGCTGCTAAGGACCAGGTGGCGGGTTCGATTCCCGACCGCAGCGGCCACCTTGCATGGATGCGGGTGGAAAAAAAATCTCGCTAGTGTATCAGGCTTTGGATGCTTGTGAAAGCATCCTAGCTGGTTAACATATAAATTTAATTATGAGCCATCACTATATAAACCGTCTCTTATAAACGACTGTGCAGTTTCTAAAAGTTATACTCTACCATTTCATTAATTATTTGACGAATTTCTTCCGGCTCTTCGGCTCATTTTGTCTGTGCCGATAACGCGACCAACACGTAAAGCCGGCATTACGATGAGTTGAGACGAAAAGCAGTGCTCTAAGTGGGTGTGCCGCGTGAACCTTTATTTGGCAAAACCACACAGTGTTTACAACCTGTATTGCTGGCCTTCTATACCGAAATAATATAAGGAGCTAGAGTAGCTATTGCACAGCATCCGGAGGTCTCAGTGCCGTGGCAAGTCGGTGCAAGCATCGCTAGGAAATTCCGCTTTGTGCGTAGTCTTCAAATGCGCAGGTCAAGGGCAAGTTTGTGGTGGATGTTCGATGGTTTCTTTATATCCACAACGGTCGCAACGTTGGTTCATCGGCAATTCCACTATGGTATCAGAATAACCACTACATATACCATGTCCAGCGCATCTCTCTACAGACCGCACTAAACCGGATGGGCTCTAGCATATTTTTTGGGACAAAAATTCCTGAACCATAGTCGCCCCATCCGATCGCCGGCACAGAAAGCTATTTGTGGGCTACTGCAGTTTTTTTAATTGCGCTGGCCTCCGTCCTGTGCATCGTCCCGTGGGCACGCAGCGTTCCCTCTCCCTCTATTTCCCACTTTACATTCCCCCTTTCACTTACGCCCAAATGTAGGGTATGTAGTAAACCGGACGCTCGAATAGCTCACGCCCCTTTCCTCTTCTTGCTCTTTATCTCTCCAAGGGGCATTGTAATCCAGACTGCTGAGAGCTAATAAAAAAAGAAGAGAAACCCCTAATCTGCAAGTTAAAATAAACATGCTTCAGAACTGCAGAAAAGCACGTTACAACGTGCCCCAAGCCAAATGAATGTGAACGTGACCATAGGCGCCCTTGAGACAGCTGTGAAGAAGCGACGCAAACGGTGCTTAGCTGCACTTTTCAGCAGGGTCCCAATGTCAATTCTTATCAAGTCCGTCATAGTCCTCAGAAAACTTATACTCGCAGCCATGACATGACCCACTTTTGTTTTTGCTTCTACATCAATAATTTTTTTTTATTATGAAGTACAGTACGCCTATAGCTACACACACATTTCGGTTTCTTGTCACTTTCACTTTGAAAGTCACATTCTCATCAACAGAATTCCGACATATTTAGAGCCTCGATAGCTAAGTCATATCTCCTATGTATGCCACAATTAGCCATCATAGCCAGACCAATGCCACACACTTTCTCTAATTTCATGTCTCGGACCCTTTGTCTTGTTCTCATTACTTCGTAACTCACGATGGGCCTTTTCCTTTACCTTGTATTCAGATGCCTTATGGGCGGTAGCAATTCTTGAAACCCCTACTTTATTTCTGAATAAACGAGCAATTTGAACAACATCGACTAAATAATGCTACTTGGAAGGAAGACCACCCTGGCTATCCGTTCAAACGAGTACATGAAAACTGCTTCATTTGGTAGCATATATTAGGCCACTGTGTGAGACAGCGGGATAGCTACGAAGACAAAGCGAGCGCAATTAAAATCACTGCTGAAGATAATTCCGGATTTGTTACGTTAGCTTAGGCTGGGGAACAGCAATCGTAAACGCCTTATTTACTACAGTGCTTGTATTAGAATGAAACATGATATAAATCGCGCAGTGTTAACCGCCGCGGTTGCTTAGTGGCTATGGTGTTTGGCTGCTAAACACGAGGTCGCGGGATCAAATCCCGGCCATGGCAGCCGCATTTCGAAGGGGGCGAAAAGCCGAGAACACCCGTGTATTTAGATTTAGGTGCAGATTAAAGAACCCCAAGTGGTTCAAATTAATACGGAGTCCCCCCACTACGGCGTGCCTCACAATAGGATGGTGGTTTTGACGCGTAAAATCCTATAAATTAACCACGCAGTATTTAATCTGACTTATTTTCTTGCTCTTCCCTTCCGGGTTTTTTGGCAAATAGGAGCTGTAGCACGTGGAAGCTAACCGGGTTCTGCATCTCTGCTCCAAGAAACAGAAAACGCCGCAAAACTCTGCCTGACTACTTGGCGCAGTAAAACACGTGTACAAGAAGCTCCTACCCTGAAGTTTTGGCTTCACTGCCACACCGGTAGTTGTCCGCGAGCATAGCCAGATAGCTCGCGTGAAACAAACAAGAAACTGGGGCAGTTGATAAGCGACAACCATTCTTCACAACGCAATATAACGACGGCTGTAAGCTCGGCGCCAGTGATTGTCTTTTCTTCCCCGGTGTGCTAGTAATCTTTTTTTTCTTTCTTCACAATGCAGCACAATAAACAATTGCGCAGTGCAAGGAACGAGAACGAGCCGCACAATCACCGGCGAGGGCAGTGCACCGCGGGCGGTGAGGGAGTCGGCGAGCAATCTCGAAGCATCTGAGTGATCACGCAACGCTTTAGTGCAGTGACGCCTATATAGGTTTACCTTCAAACAATGTTGGGCCTGCGGCGTTTTTAGAGCGGGGGTTTTCATCAGTAGTGTGACTGCAGTGTAAGGCCATGCTGGTGCTCTAGTGCAAAGAAAATCCTTCGAAGTCCTGCAGGCTGGTCGCATGTAATGTATAAAGGCGCAATGGAATGCTGAGACCTGGGTCAAAGTTTGTTACTAGCGATGCTTTACGGTAAAGTAAATAACGGTGTAACTCTGAATATTTTGAACAGAATGGTATTTACTGCTCTCGCTACAATTTCATTCTCGAGACAATGGGAAAGGCTACTAGCGATCAGTAATTGCTTTACATACACGTTTTATCTAGAACGTTTTATAACTGGTGTCTTGGCGTGAAGATAGTGTTAATGTGTCGTTGAATATAAACTGTGTTCATACCGCCTAAATAATTAGTAATTGTTCGCATTTTGTGTTAGTATTGATTTGTTGCCATGTCCATTTTATTTATTGGTATATTTTGTAGACATATTTTGTATGTATATTTGTTGTTGTGTTACTGTTTATTAATCACGTTCGTAACGCCTAAATAAGAAGTTATTGTTTATATGTTTGTCAACAATTGATTTTTTGCCATGTCAGTTGGGTGCATTGTGTATATTTTGTCAGTATGCTGCCGCTGCTATCTTAGTCCTTAGTTGGATCGATAGCATCTATAAACAAATAAATCTCTTAAGTGTTCCGTTGCTCATTTTGAAGCCTTTATCTTCGTAGCCGCTGATTCGACGGGTGATTCTACTGATAAGAACCAGGCGTGCTTTTTTCTTCGTTACAGGACATCAGCCATAGAGCGGCAATTGATGTCGCTACGAGGCATGCTGCTTCTTTGGAAAGGCAATCAACTGGAATGACAGGAACAACAACACAATGACGCAATTCTTATGACCTTATTGACCCGAACAGACATGAATAACTGGTGATGTGCCTCAACCACATAAAGCTAACAGGCCATGATAACAAGGAAAACATACAATGGGTGCCAAGTGAAGTGAAGCGCAATCGAGGAAGGCCGAGAATTAGGTGGTGTGACGTAATTAGCAAATTTTCAGGCATATAGGATGTAGGCAGCGAACGCAAGACAGGGATAATTGGCGATCTCTGGAAGAGGCCTTGGTCCTGCGGTGGGCATATAATATTATGTTGATAACGATGAAGTTGATGATGATTATTATGGTGATGATGCACTGTTCTTGCTCCACTGCATCTCTTGCACTGGTGTTACTTTGGATATTACTTTGTGTCTAATACTTTGGCGTCAAAGAGAGGACGAGGAACTAGAAATAAAAACGAAAGTCATATTTACTAACATAATGCGGGCTTTATTTTAAGAAATGACATGAACTGAATCTCACAACATTATTGTGAGACATTTAATTAGAAGCTCATCGCGTGCTTGCCGAAACTTTCGCGGTATTGTGTTGGGAATTGCCGTCTGCCGGATCAACCCAAGCTGAAGGGAACGCTTGGTGTTCGGACTTCTGGTACCAGTGGGGAACCATTGTTGGATGCACGTCAGGGCATTAGCGATGTCGCTCAAGGAAACCCTGTGGCTACGCAAAAGTTCGGGAAACACGCCTTCACCGTCACCCAGCCGCTGGCTCGGCAGACCCTGCCAGCATGGGCCAGCCGAATAATTTATACTCACCCGTACTCATTCACCAATAACTTTGCACGCTACGTACTCACTCGTGCTCAGGTGCACTTACACTCGTGGACACTTGTTCAAGTTCCTACTCGCACTCACCGATACTCACTGGCGTTCGCAATCGCTTCCAGTCGCGCTTACTGGCGCCAGCTCACGCTTTCACTAACCAGGACTCAATCGCATGCTCAACTCTACTGACGTTTTACTAACACTCGCCGACAGTCACTCACGTTGATGCACCCGTCCACTGAAATTCACCGTCACTGATTTTCGTTCGTATTCGACATTAGGTGGCACTCACTCTCGTTCACACTCACCTCCATATTCACAGCCTTTGTCACACACTAACACATTCTCTATCTCGCCCGTCACATGAGCGGGGTGAAAGTATGAGTCAGCGTACTGGTGAGTGAGTATGCCAATCCAGGATGTTGTAACGGATGCTGCAGCAGATTACGAGAAGACGGTGCAGGTGTACGGTGAAAAACGTCACCGATGGCTCACGCAATTCTGCCTGATGTGCCGGCAGTTTTAATCGCGGACCACACAGTACCTCGTGCTGGCGCTTCAACGCTGCCAACGTTATGGAAAGTCGTTTCATATGCGAGCCATAAGTGCGCACTATAGGACAAGGCCAAAAAGCCGCGCCGGAAACGGAAGCCCTTAGGGCGGATCTTGCAACAAAACGTGTCTTACGATGCAGAACATCCGTATGGAGCAGCGGCACTTAAGTGTTAGTGTTGTAATTTTCTTACGTGGGCCCGTTTTTACGGCTTTGCTTACTTATTTTACGAATGTCATTTTGTTTGTCCTGGGTCAACCGAGTCCTTTTCGGTGGGAAGTTCACTCCAAGTAGAAATGCCTTGGAAACTCACGTGGCTACAATGCGTAATTAGCAATATGTGTCGTTAACTGATTAGATAAAAACCTAATAAGTGATTTTTTGTTGATTAGTCGATTCAGCATTCTATTTAATGTGCAAGTAATGGCTGCCTCTTCGCGAAATCCACTTGAAGGATTATAATTGTGATATCTTCGACTGGTCATGTTTAAAATATTGCATAGAAAAAACAAAAACAACTGGTGTTATACGTTGTGCATTAAAGGGTTAAACAGGGTTGCTATTGATGTGTACTTTATTCAGTTCTGAAACTTCCTTTCTGTGCGTCGGTGATCACGATAGCTTTAGTCTCAATTCTACACTGAATAATCTGGTATGCCCACACTTCCCGTAGCCGGTTCGGTGAGTAAAGCCTCACACAGTTGTTCGAGACATCACGTCATCGTGAACGCGTCACCGCTTTCACGCGATCATCGGGTTGCGCAACCGCACTTGAGGAAAATCGAGAACCGACGGAATCCCGCAGCCGTCGAACAAAGCCAAAGCGCGCGCATGTGCACTGGAAAACGTACAGAAAAGGAGACAGGCGAATTACAAAACGAAACAAAACAAAAACGTTAGAAAGGGAAAGACCAGGAAGTACGGAAAAAGGCGTCTGTGGTGTTGCCGAGAAGTTTTGTTCGCCGCGCCACCTCCACAATTCCGCGCTCGTTTCCGCGTCTATATATCTCCGCTCGACGGGAACGAATCATTTCTTCCCTTCCTAGTTCAGCATAAGCCGCACGTTTCCGAGTGCGGCTTACGCACCGAACACAGCGTGGGCCCGAGACTATAGGCGCGCACAAATTTCTTCTGATTTTTTGTTTCTTCAAAGCCCATTTCATACTCCGCGTCAGGTAGGGCATGGAAATTTGAGCGGGACCGGCTGTTGGCCCCGCTAGCTGGTCCTCTAGTCCATCATTTCGCTCGATCTAATAAAAGATACGAAGAAACAAAAGCCAGTGAAGCACGCAAGCAGACAAGCAATTGCTTTGCTCTACAATTTCTCCACAACTGAAGAAAAGAAAGAGGAAAACAAGGATATGAAGTTAGTGAACCAAGAAAGAAAAGAAAGAAAGAGAGAAGGAAAAAAGAAAAAAAAAGAAAGAAATATTCAAAAATGTGTTCTGCGTAAAGGAATCTCTATGCTTGACAACAATGCGAGCCAGAACGGTGCATTCAGCAAGCGCGTTTTCCGAAATGCGACTGGGAACGCTCACAGGCCGCAATGGAGGCTTCTAGAGAGGCACGTGCTTGAGGCGTAAATGCATGCGACCGGGCGCGCGCGCGTGCGTTGCATCGGTGCCCGAGGCATATATCTGTGACTCGCCCTATTTTGCAAGCAACGCATATAAAGCGGCACGGGTCCGAGGTTGAGGGACAATGTAACGCGGGAGTTTTATTGGCGGGGCGTGCCGCCACCGGTTGTTATGACAAGGCGCAATTGATTTGGTGAGGCGTACCGGAACGCCTCGCGATTACTACGTTCACTTCGAGCTTTTCTTTTTTCATTTTCTTTTTTCTAACGGACGTCATCTGTGAGGAAGACATAACTCGGGAAAACATTCAATAACTTTTGGCGAGTAAATTTCTTGCGTTCCATGTCCACAAGTGGCGATACGCTCAAGGTATTTAGCTGCGTTACACGCAAATTATTCATGATATTTAACATCTCGCAAGAAACGCTGGAGCTGTGATAGACACAGTGGCAGTGAGATTCAGATTAAATTCGAGCACGTGGCGTTGTTTACCGTGCCCATTAACCTGAATATACTAGCGTTTTTTACATTCCGTCCACACCGGAATGCGGCCGCCTTGGTCGGTAACCGCACCCGTGACCTTCTCCTCAGCAGGAGATCGCCATAGCCACTCAGACACCACGGTGGATGTCTATAAGCGAATCGACATTTGTAATGATATATAGATTTGTCGAAAGGGTTACATATCGGAAAGCTATGCTTCGTCATCAATTTATTCCCTTGACTAGGAAGGGGGAGCAGATTCCGCAGGCATACTGCACCACCTTGATTAACGGCATTTGGCGTTCATATATCAGCCACACCCATACTAGTGTTCCCTGGCGTGTGTGGGCGAAATAACGTGGAAACGAGACCTTCCGCATACATACGTGTATTCCGCTGCACTTGTGGATGGCGAATAAATAAATTAAAAAAAAAAACGAAAGGTCTCTGGTTTGTAAGAGCGCGCGTTTCCATAATCACAACTCGCGCTATCAGGGCCTTATCTCTTGTCTTCTCCAGTGCCTACTGCATCAGTAACGTAACAATAAATTAGACGTCGCTCTCTCTATTTTCATCTCTTGACTGTTACCTCGATTTTCTTGATGCCCAGAGGTTCTGCTTCTTTTGCTGCTGGGTGCATGCCAAGGCGGCCTTCGCCAGGTCATTTCGAGCTCAGTCCACCTCGGTCGCATGCCTGAGAAATGATAAAAAAGGAAAAAAATAGAAACGACAAGACTGATGTTATCCTCGCTTTCCTCGTCCCGGAAAGGGGTCAGCCGTGCTAACGAACTAAATACGCAGCGTGGGTTCTGACTTGTGCTATGCGCGGCACGACCTTGACAGCGCTAATTGGTGAGCGCTTTGTGTCTTTTATCTATTATGGCGGTGGCCGAGAAGCAGAAGTAACGTCTAGTAAGGGGGAAAATACATGGAGGAAGTAAGACATCATGCGCAGCCAACGGAGAAAGCGTCCAGACAGATCTTAACTAAACAAAGCAAAAAAAAAAAAAAAAAAGTTGACTGCAGACAAGTTGAAGGCTGCTTGAGAGGCAATTCAGATTAGTATAGTTGCTACAGAGCCGACTTGTGCTTCACTTCTAATCTTTGTCTCCAGCAGGTTGGTAAATGTCTAAATACCATATGTTGTCCCACGTACTTTTCGCTGTGCGTATGTTGCACGTTGTTTTCATTTTTTATTTTGTTTACTAATATGAGATGAAGATTTCGGCACGCTTATATGTTGCCAGGCTACTATTCATCTCTCAATTAGAAGTAAGTCTACACTTCTGCTCACAAGCCCATGTACAGGATGTTTCTGTAGGAAAGCGAACATTTCACAATATGCCCACGTGCACCGATACCATATACAGGGTAAGTGAAAACAACGGAGCAAGTGCGTCACATGCTTCGCCCGTGCGGGTCACCCTAAAAACACAGGAAACTTCTCCCATGTTATGTAGGTCAGTTCAAGAGGGTAGCATAATAAATTGCCCCGGATCTCGCGGGACCTAAAGGCAGCTTTTAAAACGCGACGTGCCACTCTATGATTAGCTCCCGCAGCATTCAGTAGCACAACACGCTTGAAAAAGCCTTGGGTGAAGCTGCATGTTGTCAAAATTATTCTGGAGCCCTCAACTGCGGCGTGTCCCACATCCCAAATGTTGCTTTAGAACGTTAACCCACGTGACTCAATGATGCATTGAGGTACTAAACATCGATTGATCACTGCCACATGCAAGATCATCAACAGCTTATTGATGTACGGGGTAATGTGCTTGTGCGACGCGTCCTTCGCTCTTTTCCTTCTATTTTTCCTCGTGTACCCTGTAAATAACAGTTGACGAACATACTTAATTGTATACTGGGATTGATCACACGCGAGAAAAGATATCGAGACCCAAAGGCTATTCTATTCGCTCATCATTGCGCAGTCGTACCTTACGCGTCGTACCTGCCCAACTTACTCTAAAGGACAATTATAATGTAAATTTAACAGTGAATCATGTTACTGATTAACGGCTACACAGACTACATCCACGTTTCCCAAACTATTTGGCGTTTAAAAAGTTTGACACATTTTTTGCTTCTTTTACAACTTGACTACGAGCGGGTGAGGCACCGCCAGCGTTTCGGAGACAATCAGACTGGTCACCCCGTGGATCTCGATTGGTGCGAGGCACAAAAAAGGCGATGGAACCGAGACGAAATAGCCATGTTGGCGGTTTCTTAGCGTGTAGCCCTGTTTGTCTGCAACAAGTGACCAACCTGTTCTCCTCCAGTGTCAATAGACGGCCGTCGAACTAGAGCACACATAGGACGGAAAGACCACCCGCTTGCAGGCACGCGTGCACGCTTGTCAATCTTAATCCAGGTTCTCGGCAAATGCAGGTCATACAGGCTGCTAAATTCGACGCCCGCACAAGCCTGAAACTGCAGCAGCTTTATACGGCATGAAAGAAAAAAGAATCGTCGCCTATAGTGTCACGCTCTTAGAGCCGTTATTCAGATAAACTGAGAGAAGGAAAATACACATTCAACTTATTCGTCGAGCTCGGCAAGCCGCCATAGCGAGGCGCGCATTATGCGGAGCGTAACGGCCTAATAAACGCCTCGACAAACCAACGTCGTCGTTTTCTTGGTTGTCGACGTCGCGAAAGTGCAGGTGTGTTTATAGTACATGTATAATTCGCGTTGGCAACTCGCAACGGCTCCCGTGACTAGTTCTGTGAGGATGGCGCACTCTCAAACGGCCGTGTCCCGTCTGGCGCGAAAGTACATACTTCCTGTTTTGCCGGTGGTCCATTATACGCGTGCTCACGCTTATTTTCGGTGTACACACGAAGCGCGCGCACTGCGTTGGGATCGCGCAAGGACGCGCAACGCCGTATAGATACCACGCGTGCGAACGCAGAGAGCGTGCCTTCCTGCCTTTGCTGCCGTGCAGGTTTAATTTCGCGCCTGATGAGCGTGGAGAGTGAAACTGAGATGAGCGCCAGGTGCTGAACCGCGTCGGTGCTCAGTGCGTTACGACTTCCGTGCTCGTGCCATCCACTTGCATCCGGCTGTGTATAGTTCCACGAAAAGCCATTAGCCATTCAGGACACCTCTTGCAGCGTCCTACACTCAAAAGCGAGTTTTAGGGAAGTTTAGTAGATGGGAATTCGATTCGAAATCGTTCTTACGTAGTATCGTTTTAATGAGGTTCAGTTGGTGGAAAGCCATCTCAAATCACCCCGTCGACAGCAGCCTATAGATCTTATACGAGCAAGCGTCGAAGTGGTTTCAACCACTATTCCAATGAGGGGGCATGTTTAATCCGGGAAGAAGGTGTAAGCTTTGCTACTCGCTCATTGGTTTTCTACCTTTACTTTCTTGAACGTAGATGCTCCACCTACACGCCTACGAAAAGTATGTCGTTCAGTTAGTCGCGTCTCCTTCGCACCGCCATCGTTGGTGCAGTGCTGAAGACCAGCAGTGCTACGTGGATATGTATTCGGTGAATGACAACAGACCCAAGCTTTATGCTGCAACATCAGTTGTCTGATAGACAGGCAGACTTGAAAACCGGACGGCACACGTACTCGCCTCTGCTACGCATAGAGCGTGCTAATTTAATGGTAAAATTAAGGATGTAAAGTGCATCTTATACTGTTTTCACCTAAGGAAGACGTCCTGTAAGTGGGCAGATGGCACTGCATCACGCCATCACCGAGCGTAAAAACTTTTTTTTTTATGTGTGCAGCTTAGCAGTTCAGAAGAAAAGCAAACGATGACAAGCTGACATGTGCCCACTCAACTGAAGCACGTCCTCTGAACGTTCGTGTCCCCTCAACTGAACTGTCTCCTCTACTGACGCATGTACCCTAAGTTGACATGTCCCCTCAACCTACGCATCCCTTCAGCTGACTCTTGTACCCTCAACTAACGTTCAACTAACGCGCTCCTCAACTCCCGCGTGTCCTCACAGCTACTAAGTTACCGTCGGAGAGCATGTGCGCTTGACCACTAGTGCAAACGCCTTGTACGTTAGCCGTTAACACCGCGGCAGGCACCGTCCCGTGGGAAAATTAGTGAGCACGCACCACGCAACCCTCCATCAACGAAGACTATCATAGAGGCCGTGAAGGGCTTCCCGTGACGAAGGCGGGCCGGCTCCGCGCCCACGAAGGAAGGCTGTGAGATAGGCGGTGGCGCGGGTTCCATGTCGGGCCAAAAGCGAGCCGCTCACACCCGTTAATGCCACGGTGGCTTATCGCACTCAAGCGTACGCGTACGTACACCTTCTAGACCTGCCCAGGAACCACCCTTTTCCATTCTCTGCGACGTTGGAACGGCTGGTGCCGTTTCCGCACACTGGGAGTGCCACACGCTGTGTTTACGGAGACGTGTGGCGTGGTCAAGAGCAGAGCCATGGCCAAAGATGCCGCCAAATGGACGTTTTATTTACGCCCCAACCACGACATTGAAAAGAATGAACGCCTAGAACTATAATCGAAGGCGTTATTGAACTACTGATGCTGGCGATCGAACACGTTAACGTCTTTCTTCACCGTCTGTGCAGTCTGTGTATCTATAACCTCGCAGATTTGAAACTGCATCGTGCGTGTTATGGTCCAAAGAGACCGTATGAGATGGCTCAGAATCTATGTCTTTCATTGTCATTCGAAGTTTGTTTCTTGCTTCGTTCTTCATTTTCAATAGTTTATGGGGCGTAGCTGAGATGGAAGAACTATCACCGCTGTGCTTAAATGCCCTCTTATCGGAGCTGGTGTTGGCGAATCATCTTAAACAGAGTATCATATATATATATATATATATATATATATATATATATATATATATAACGATAGAAAAAATAGTAGTTGAAGAAGAAGAGAGAACTGGAGTCTGCTTAAGTCGGTGGAAAAATCGTGCAGTTGCTTCATTTCAGCATCTAAGACTTTGTGTTACTTCCCTGATTTTACTGCGCGGTGTTTCTCAAGCCTACGCGAGTAAAGGCGTGTGTGCAACGTTGTTTTCTATTCTAGAGACGAGTCGGTGCTGCTGTTATATCGCTCAGTGGATTAGCCGATATACGCCATCACAGCGAGTCATCGCTATGGAAATCGCTTTGACACTGCAAGTACGAGGGTTGATTTTACAGGCAAGACTGGTATTTGTACAATTTCCTCATAGCGAACCTTTCCTGTTGGCATAGTTTGTCAATAGCGATGAATAAGGAATACCCAGCGCTAGAAGATGTGGACAATGACGAGAGCGCTTCTTGCCCTGGTGTATTTTTCGGGCGATTTTCTGCTCTTCTGTTTGTGCAGCCTTCCAGTGTGTCGAATCTGCCAGCTATATACCATCCCCCAGGCGAACTTCCTTCTTATTCTTAATTAGTAGTAGACCACAGAATCTAGTTCTTACAAGTTTCTGACAAAGCCTGCTATGTTGTATGTAGCCTCCGAAATGCATGCACAGATGACGCCACTCTCCGAGGCTGCGTCACGGAAACGTCAGAATTCGCACGTACTTCCAAGCGCGCTGCTCAGATGGTAAACAGATCCGGCTCCCTACAACAAGCTACACTGGACTGGGTTCCATACTCAGCAGGAAGGTCTATTTTTGTTCAGCAAGCCGCGATAGTATTCTTTATGATACTATTGCAAAACACGGCTGTTAAGCATCCAGAAAGGTTAACTCGAGAGATAGTTGAGGCATTTTGCGTAAAAATAATGGCGCCATGTATGCCAGAAATTCTGCCTTGACTTTGTTGAGCAGTGATGTACCATGAGCAATTGTTTCAGTTATCGTCTTCATACCTTCCGTTGCCCTATTGCGGGTGAGCGAGCTGTGACATATGTGACCTTTATGCTCTTGTGGTTAGTTTTATTTTTACAGCAGTTTAAATATTCTTTTTTCTTCTTCTACAATAAACATAGCTTCAAGTCAGCGCTATATGTAGATTGCGCCTTTTTTTCCTTGCACTGTTTAGTCAACCACGAATTCATACAAACTTTCTGAAATTTTTGCTTTTAGTATGCAATGCACGATACACGGGAGCAGCGGATATTCTAACTGAGATTACGACGAAAAAGTGAAGTTCGGCAGGTCATGTTATGCGTAGGAAAGGTAAACGTTGGCCTTTTACAACGACAGTATATGGGTTGCCAAGGGAAGGGAGGCGTAGTTGAGGACGACACAGAACCAAAAGTGGTGCGATGCGATTAGGAAATTTGCAGGCGTGTGATGAAGCTTGCTCAAGTTGTCAGACGACAGGCTTTTCTTCGCCCTGCTCTCCGCAATTCTGCATTTTCAATGAAATGCAGAAATAAGGTGAACTAAATTCAATTGAATTGGCGTCAGCTGACGGTATAGACAGGGGGCAATCGACTATCGCTGGATTCCCTTAGTATTGCAGTGAACATAAATTAAACCGATGGCGAAGAAGCAAGAGAAGGTATAAAAGAAGACAATGGTGATGATGCACGATAGGGCTGAATAAGTGCACTGGAGCGTAATTAGAAGTTGCTGATGCACAAAAAAAGAAAGAAAAAAAAAACAAAGAAAAAGACGATTTTATTTTTTAGCCATCTAATGGGAAAACGATGCGCCGTTCGCGATTCGCGTACTGTGTAACTGAATAGTGGCATCCGCAAAGGGACGGTTTCAGAGGGCGTTTGCAAGCAAGAGGTTGTAATAGCTGACACAGAAAGAGGTTAAATAAAAATAGTACAGAAATATTATAGCCAACATAAATAGGGTGTCCATTCAATGCCGCGGTCTTGTGCGCCCGCCTGCCAGACGCGGATATCCGCGTTCCCCGTTATTCGGTTGCGCCGCCGGGCTCGCCAACTCGCGCGGTTGCGCTGCTGACCTCAGCCATTACGCGGGCTCGGACAACGCTATAGGTCGTCCTCTATAAATGAACGGAATGCTCTAGGATACATGCGACCCCGTTCTTGGTGAATGCGTGTGCTCTATGACAGGGTTTGTGAATAGAGCGCCATTCCGTTATCGATCAACGCTGGATTGTGCTTCCTTTCTGCCCAGGAACGTCGATCTGAAAAAAAAAAAGGTGTTTCGTATATGGCGGTTTCGGGCAGGTTTGAAAAGGTGCAGCCAGACCTGCGTTTCAGAACGGAGAAACTAGTGAAGTGAGCACGTGTTTATTTCGTGTTTTTTTTTCCGGCACGCCAGAGGGAAGCTGGTGGCTTGAAGGGTCAAGTAGTTCAGGTTCCGATTATGCACCGCCCCAAAGTAGAGCTCTCTCGCGTACACGACTGCTGCATAAATTGGCGTTCGAAACAATGAAATGGGGAGTGAGCCCTTCTAAACCAAGGTAATGTATTCTGAGAGTGAACAGGTTCTACCACTGAGACACGTCGAATAGGATTCTAGGCATGTTCAGATCGGCAGTCCCAGGTACTATTGATTGCGGATTCCGGCTTTCTTTTCCTTCATCGGTCTACACGCCTGCTGCCTCGATTACTGCGTTCTCTCCAGGAACCTCCGTACTCTCACAAGGGTCGCCTTCTTAAAATTTTGCCAACGAGTCTTCGCTAGCGCCGCCGCAGTGAAATTGCCATTCTTCCCCGAGTTATGTGTTAGGAAGCGAGATTAATCTGATCAGGTCCTAGTGGAGAGAGCTATTAATAAAAACGAAAAACACCACCTTACAAACGGTGTAGAGAACATATTAGGATGGTGTGGTGGGTAGCGCGCGATTCCAGCATAAATATCCACTGTACCACACATATACCAGTTCTTATAGGCTCCGTTCAGTGAACAGAGGGCGCTACAAACGAATACGGCAAAACGCCGTGCAGCGCCGATGGTGGTAGGATTGTGAAACACTGAGCCGGCCGCTCCGACCCCCGCGGCAGCTATTGAAATTTGAACGTGTTTCAACGCGCGCGTGACGTTCAAAATATCACGCGTGTTGTTTTGCGGCTTTAATCCGATAAGCTGTATTGAAAATTACTTTCATGCGCCTATACTCGACAAAGGAGTGAAGCTGTATGTGGCGGGCCACGTTTACGACGTGAAGAAAACCGACGGCACCGACTTGAGCGCGAAGTGTCACTCCCGGCAAGGGAAACAAGTGTACGACGTTTCCTAGCTATCGTGCTTTTTGCGCCCTTCACGAAGTGTTTGGAGCAGATCCTGCTCGTCTGCTTCGGCATCCACGGCGAGCCGTCGTTCTCGCTGAAGAAAACAAAGAGCATGGTTGCGAATACTACGCAGTTCATACTGACGACACAGTGCCCTATGCATGCGGCCGCAAGCAAGAGCGCCCATGCAGTAACTGAATGACTTCTTCACGAGACGGTAAACGAGGCAAATAGGCCACAAAACGCTGACAAGAGCGAGCAGTCTCACGGCAGGCGCCACTTGGTGAAGGCATTTGAAGTTTAGATGTTACACGCACCACCACTGCCCCCAAAATCAACGCAAACCGAGTTTACTTACTTCGCTGAAAGTATCACAGAAAAACGCAATTGAACAGTTAATTACTGGACTACATGCATGCAAGCAAATCAACAAAGATTCGCGTGCACCCTACAAGAGCATTTGAGGCACAAATTCGCACGTAAAATTTCGCTACGCAAGCTTGCTGTGCAAAACGTGCTCCATACACTTCCAACCGCGCTAAGCACACAAATACAGTTGCAGAACCTCAAGCAGCTAGACCTGGCTAGACCTTAAAGCATATAGTTACAATGACACTAGGAAAACGCTGTTTTCACAATTACTTAACAGTTCGAACAGCAACAATCCATCTTTTCCGTCGTTCTTGCTTTCACGGGCGGCCTAATCGGTACAATTTTGCGCCAGGTTGGCCTTCGTGGCTGTGGCAGTCTTTTACACAGCAGTACCGCCACTTGTTCCTCTTCCGTACGCTTTCAGTCGATGGATTAGAATTAGTCGAGCTGAAGGATGACATTGTCTCAACGCCAGAAAAGACCGCACAACACCATCGACGCCGCGCCAACGAATCGACCCGGCGCGCTTTGGCCGTCTCATTATTGTTGGTGGCGCTGCGACAGATGGCGCAGCAATCGCAGCAAACTTCACTGAGCGGAGCCTATACCACCCTACACCACTCTCATCCATAATAGCCAGGCTGGTTTTTCTTTTTGATCACGTGAGCACACATAAATGTCTTAATCTATTTTCAGTCGTGACTACCACTAACCTACCCATGCGAAAATGCAAATCACTCCATGCATGATTCGACAACTGCGAGTGACATAATTTCACCTCTTAAGAGCGTACAATCTGATAAGCCTCATCGCGCTGCTTACCACGGTAATGTGGCACCAAACGGGGTATCCGTGTCACATTGTACGGAGTGAAGACAGTTTATGGCCTGCGCAACGCTCGTACAAGCAGAAAGAATTCAGAAGGCAAGGCACTCCAAGTCGGACTCGACACGCGACCATCTGCTGACACAGCGTGATTCACTGAGCACACGTTCGCACGCTAACGTCACCAACTTACGGCGCCCTCATGCCGCCATTCCGTGTCCGGTTTTGTGCAAGTGGCACGCTTGTTCCCTCAAGGCAGACACACTTATACGTCTGCCTCAGAGCGTTGAAGATTTGGCGGTGCTGATTCGAAAGCAATGAAGGTGGAACATGCGGTGAGAACCAACGTTGGCGACCATTACAGCGATGACCAGCTTGATCTATGAGCGTAGATGAACGCCACCGAGTCGGCTCTACGATCCGTTGCACAGCCCCTCGAGCGTCGGCGTGTGGTTCAATTAGGAGAGGCAGCCGCTTTGCGGAGTCGCTGTCTAATGGAGGCAATTATTTAAAGTGCTACTCTAAGTAGAACTGACCCACTGGGCAAAAAGTATTCTCACGAGATAGGCGGCACTGTTTCCTGCTTTCTTCGGCACTGCTCGCGCGTTCTCCGTCAATTTCAACGAGCCTATTGGAGAGATGTCACGAGTGACAAGAACAATTGAGACGATAAGGGAATGCACGAGCCAAGTAGATTTGAAGTTGCCAGAGTTATCGACCACTCTTTCGCTATGGATGCCTGCTTCAGGGACCATGCAAAGAAGGGCAATGTTATCTACCTGTTCTCTGGAACGGTCGAGTTGCGACATTAATGAGAGCAAGTAAATATAGATTAGCGTGGCCCGTCAAAATCCCCCTTATAAAAAATAGCTGCATGTTTTCGTCATAGCCGACGAATGTAAAAAAGGTTGCGTTCATTTGTACTGTCGCCTTAAATGTTGTTCTCGTTCGGATTGTTGCTCTGAAAGTTCGTTGTAATGTCACGGTGTTGTTCTGGCTCTTATGTTGTAATATCGTTCCGTGTGCATTAACTAACCTCCCACACAAACTATGCCCATTACTGTAGTGAACAATGTGTAACTATACCCCCAGTTCATGATGAAACAAGGAGAAGCGTATGTCATATCTTTGCACCAACATCTTCTATCACGTCAATATAAAGAAAAGGATGCACTTATGGAATGACATCAGAAGCAAGCTACAGCTCTTGCATCTCAATCCTTTCAGAGCTGTCTGTTCTAAACAGTAAACTCAAAAGCAAAAGCACAATATGATTGTTTTCCCTCGTTCTCGCTTTCATGTCCTTATTGAACTAGCACGTATCCAGGGGAGGTGAAGGCTATTCATTGAAGACACAAAATCCCCATAGGGGAATGTAGCTGAATCGCATTAAAGAAAAAAATGCAAGAAACTAACACTGATTAAGCACGCAAACACTACATTAATAAAAAAAGGATACATTACTCGCAAAGAAAAAGCAAAAGAAATCACAAAGGTCATGTCACAACATTGAACAGCACTCTTAGCAACGGATCCTACAAGTGGCCTTGTAAACTCGTGAGAGGTGGTCGAAGCTGTACTACAGTTGAAGTTGTCAATACTGACAAGCGCCATACCGCAATAAATTTAGAGCTGCCAGAATGCAACAGTTCCTGCGGGAAGTTCAACCACTGGGATAAATAAGAATTTCACAGCCGATGAGTCACTCAGTTCGTTCACTGTGACTCTCTCGAGAGAATCTACAAATATTGGCTTGTACGTATACTGAATGGCGCGTGGTACAGAGCTGAACATGCGACCTCAGCAATGTCGCAATGCTGTGCGCGTGTAAATGCGTCCGGTCTCCTTTATCACATTACACCCGACAACCTCTTTTATTTCCTTTCCCCAGTGTGGAGTAGCAGGCGAGGCGAGAACAAGGCGGTCCAAGCTTAGCCACGTGCGCGTACTTCTGCAGTTAACGCAGTTGTATGTGCCTGACACAAACGGGCTCGTGAAGGGCTGCAACGTTTCAATACTGCGCTTTCCTAAAGCACCGTATCATGAAACAGCTAAACGAAGGAAAGGGCGAACGCGGGCGTTACTTCAGCTGGTTTTATTCAAGGATATGGCGTTTGTATTCTTGCGTCAACAGGCCTAAACAAAAGGCTACCCCTACTACGGAGTGTGAAACTGATACGGGACTCAACGGGAAGGTCCACAGCATGTGGGCGCTAGCCAACGTGTTTAGATTTGCGCTAGCGGAATGGGGCGTTGTGCAAATATATGACGGCATCACTTTTTCCGACGTCCTTGTGCAGCCTTCCTTCGCTTGGGCATGTCCACAACTTGGAAGGATTTCGAAGCTTCCTTACTAACTTCGATGGCATCACTGCTTCCGACCCCTTCGGGCAGGCTCAATCTAAAGTGCGTAACCTTGGAAGCCTTTCGAAGTTCCCATGCTATAAGGCAATTATGCTGGCTTGCAGCAGTTGCAATGTAATCAACCACCCGTAAACACGCTGCAAATGCGCATACCAGAACCGCAGCCAACATACTAAAGCTGGCGGTGGTGCGTGTGTCGTCGACGTGATATCTTCCTTTTTCCTGTTTTATTTTCTATTCTTCTGGCGTTATCATTATGGAACTGACTATTCCTTTAGGCTGTTTTACTTCAACGACTTTACTTTAGACACGCAGCTATGTCGGTATAGCTGTTACTGTTTTCAAACCACCTAATATTTCTTAATAAATTGCAAGTACTCAGAATTACTGATCAAGCCCTTCAATTCATTCTGAGTTATTTAACTAAAACAGAGAGCAGAGAATGGCCATTATTCATTTGAAAAGACGGTACATGTTGCAGTGCCCCAAGGCTGCATTCTATAGGCCTTCTTTTTGTGATTTTTAATTATGACCTTCCTGGCACACCCATTGACTCTCAATGCCTTCTATATGCCGATGAGACTTCCGTCGTTTACACATTTGAAGCCACAGATTTGCTACAACCTAAACTTAACACGGATTTAAACGGCATTTGGGTTTGGTGTTTAGATAAGATGCTGAGCATTATCCAATTCAGGTGGGTTGCATATGTGGTTTTTAAATTACCTCAAACAGGAAGTCCTACAGAGCCTTCAGTGTCACTGGCCGATAATTTATTACAGGCTTCCGAAATCGCCACATTTCATGGCCTAGTGCTAGATAAACACGAAGTTTTATCTTCATGTTCAGTTACTGCTTTCAAAAACATATTTCAGCCATACGCATTATCAATAAAAGTATTGCCTATTTACAGCCCAATATCATCTTGGCGTTATATTATGCATACATTCATAGCCACGTCGTCTACGGTGTTTGGGCGGCAGGAAATACGTATTCTCGCATATGTCTTCTCTCCAATAACTTCGAAGTCAAGCAGTTCGGCTCATCACACTTAGCGCTTATTTGAGCTCACATTTAGTGCGTTTTGTTGCCATGCTACACCTAGCTATATTTACCATCACATTTTTCTTTACCAATTGTTTATTCTAAATCTGGTGGTGGTGGTAGCCCACTAAGGTTAATTCACCGTAACGTATGGGTTGAATTTTCGTTATCTCCAGAACACTGACTTTGCCAGGCGCTCTCAGCTACACAGCCTTCTCCTACCTAAACTAAGGCCTAATTATAGAAAATTTACTATTTAATTTGCTGGAATAACACAATGGAATTCCACGCTTCATGAAATTAAGTTATGAAGAAACGCCTTAACAAATAAGAGTCACATAACGATACATTTAATAACTACGTTACCTGACTCCTATTAATTACTGTCTTTTCTGTAATAGCATAGCAATACTTTTTAGTTCAGTTTATTAGTGTAAGTGTGAGTATTGTACTAGATTTTTTGTAGTGGTTTGTAGTAGTTTTTGTTGCTACGTGTGTACAAAATGAATAATATTGCTGTATATGTAAGCTGTTCTGTTGTATATTTATTTGGCAGTGTGCATTTTCTATTTCACTGTTCTTATTTTCTTATTTCTTTCAATGTTATCATCTCTATGCTTGAGAATAACTTGTACATGTACGAATTTCTCTGCACGTGCTACTCAATTTATGTAATTTAATTAATAAGGTAACTATAGTACTCCGGATGTTTAATTCGGTTATCTTGGCGCTCATGCGCTTTCATCTGAACATCATGCTAATGGTTGTGGTGTTGCTGGAAAGAATTAAGGCATTGCCGCTTGACTTTGGCTTCTTAATTGATAGTCCAATTGAAGCAACTATGCATGACCTCCCTCTATGGTAACTATCTAAAACAGCTGCTACAAATAACCAACTCGTTGTTTCTCGATGCTATACAAATGTCAGAACCTCCCCCCCCCCCCCTCCCCTTCCCCTTGTTAAGCCGTGATTGAGACAAAACCTCAAGGAACCGATGAATAAGGGGAAAAAGTAGGAGTAGAGTACTCAAGTAAAAAGTTAGGAAAATCGAAAGTTTACATTGTGCAATTAGTGGCACCAGTTACGTTCTTGCGTTCTGTCTTTTTTTTTTCAGCTGAAGTGAATACCATTGCAAACATTATTCATCCATACAGATGCCCAACTTAACAGTCCTGCCAGTGGAGCCCTGAACTAGGGGCCCCAACCACGGCACCTCAAATTTAATTTTATTCATTATAGTTTCTCTCTCTCTCTCATCACAGCACACACAGAAAAAAGCAAAAGAAATAAAAAAGGCAACATGAATGTATATTGATAACTTCGGCAAAATTTGCATTTTACAACTGTGACCCTATTCACAAAGCTTTTCCTACGTGAGCACATCTGTCTTCGCCGGCACCCATTCCCACCAAACGCTTTAGTGGACGGCTATATTGAGAATGCACACCCTGGTAATTTGCAGTAACGGGCCTTTGTGTAGCAACAGACGCTCTACCTTTAGAATCAAGGAAGAGCCAAACACGGAGGAAACGTTGTATCGCCCCCGAGATTCGCGCGAGCAATGTGCCGTGTAGGCACTCTTGAAGGCCACTAATGGCCTCGAATAGTTGATCGAGCTTTCGAGAGGTGGCTCTACTGCCCCTCAAATGTCCACTATCCACTACCCGCCTCCATCCGCACTACCAGCGAACAATGTAAGGTATTTACAGAGACTTGCGAATATATGTGGCAACATAGCAAAGGAAAATCGGGAATTGTCATGTTCAATGAAGAAATAAGTAATGACGTGGTATCATTTCGACAGCAAATCATATCCATAGTCAAGCAATACAAATAGCTGATAGATAGAAAGCTTTTTTTAATAGGAAAGAAAGAGAGGTCGACCTGAGCTAGTGCGCTCTGGTCTGCTACTCTGCACTGGGGAACAGGGAAGGGGAGTTAAATTACTGGGATGGATGATGATGATAATAGAAGTGGTTAGTGCTTATGTACATTAGACGGTGGCCCTACTAGAGCCGCTCGTCTATACAACTTCGTGTCCTGAAGAAGCTTCAACAGCGCTTTAGTTGCTCGCATTGAATTTGTAGTGTCAGGCCATGGGCCGAGAACAGCATCCTCCGACAGTAGCTGCCTGGGTGTATACATATACGAAAGAAAGACCTACGCAATCATCCACCAAGATATTCTAAATATGAAAGGGAGGCGCATTGAATTAATAATGAAATATAATGAATTTTGGGGCTTCACTAAATACGGGGTGGTACGAGGAATTTGGAAAAGTGTAATGGTGCCAACGCTGACATCGCAAATGCAATTTTGTTCTTTAAATCACAAATCCTGCCGGGGTTGGAAGTTAAAAAAAGGTAGGTGGGCCAGTTGGCATTGGGGGCGCAGGCTAAAACTACAAATGAGGTAGTGCAGCGTGATATGTGTTGGGTTTCTTTTCAAGCCGGTAAGCGCAGGGCAAAATTAGTTTTGAAGATAGACTAAGAAACATAGATGAAAAGAAATGGCCGGCTAAAGGGCACATAAATATCTGTACCTCAAGCGCATCAAGATGCAGCGCAGGAAGATATCAAGAAAGTTGATAACCAAGTACATGGTAATTGAAAGTACAAATAGACAACCAAGAATCACCAGAAGAAAGTGAATAAAACAGAGATGGTAAATTGTATGTGAAGGATGGAAACAAAACAGACCAGTGAGATTTACGAAAACGGCAACAAAGAAATCACGAGGGCAAATAGCTTTGATAGCACAAAGGGCAGTGCGCCTTGCTACTTGAGGCCCGTCCTGGCTTCCCGAGGGCAAAAGCATACCGGAGAAAATATTCGCCACAGGATGAGGCATGCGTGTGGTGCAAAAAAAGAAAAAAGCCGGCGAACAACTCGGCACATCGCAATGTAATGCCTAGATATTCATCAAGCGAAACCCGTAGGTAACGTACGCCTTCCAGACTGGTCAGCAGTCGAGATAATTAAGGGACGCTTAGTGCACTGACGCTAAAAAAGCAGGGAAGAGATTGATATAACCGGATTCATTGCAAGCGTGAGTAACGGTACAATATAGATATAGAGTTTTTAATGACAAAAGCAAGGATGGAGATCGGACATGCAAAATGCTGGACGGTGATAGATGTAGTAAACCCTGATAAGAACAGGCAGGCTAGAGGACTATTTGTCGCTGCGCCGTTTGAAATCGGATGCCAATAAACGTCATGATCATCATTATCATACATTTTGAAACACATTTTAGGTAGACGAGAGAATCGGCGATGGTCAAGGCACGCTAACGACTGTAATTTTTTTTTATTATAGTGACATCTGGGCGCCGGCTTGTCGTCACTGTAAGAGCGTGATATGCGACAATTTTCTCGGCGTACTTTCGAGGGCTTTTAATATTTCATACGCTGTAAAGCATATAGATCCTTTTCGTGGTGATCCCGTAGGTGCCACCATGTTTCATCACGTGGTGACGCGTCCATTGCTTGCCTCAGCTGCCTCCGTGTTTACAATGAATATGCATGGCGCTGCGGTGCTGCTCAGCAAATCTCAGTTTCGGGGGATGTTGTAGACGGTGACAGGTTGGAGTTGGACGACACGAAGCTTGGGCAAAGCTTCAGAGGACTGTGAGCGTTTTCGGAGTTCATTACGCCTCCTCCAAACGACGCAAGCAGGGCACACGGGGCTAGAAATGTATTCCAAGCTGTCGAAACTATCCGCTTATGGAATATAACAGGATCAGCGTGATTCACTCTTCGTTCTTTATTTGGCTAACACGTTGAAGAACGGCTTCTCATGTTTCTGACACAGTAAAGTTGTTCGGCGCGGTCACTGTCTGATTGTTTATTGTCTGCCCAATCGCTCGCGGTGCTCAGTCGCGATGGATTTTTTCTTGCTGCGCACAAGGCTTGCAACCTTGATGTTCTGTACTTTCTAATAACTTGTGGCAAATAGATATTATCGCTAGTACCTCGCTTACTTTGTGCACCATCACGTTCAGCTCCGAACATTCGTGCGTTGTCGGTGTAATCGCCGTCACCCATGCTTCGGCGAATTGCAACAATTGTACGCATAATAACTTATTATTGATGCATTGGCGATAGAGTAGGCGTACGTTTGCGTGTGACTTAGGGTGGATGTGTATAGATAAATTGCGAGAAACTTACTATGCCAGGCAGCGGCGCTACACCCTTTCCCACTGTGCAGCGAACGATATAAAATGTTGCTGACGTTCCGGGCTTGAAGTTCTTTCTTTGGAGGCTATCGATACAACGCTGGCTGATGAGCGATTTTTTTCTATCCTCGAAAAAATTGATGCACCACGAAGAGCCAGCAACAAAGACAGTCCTTATGTAGCAGTGGCTTGTGGACTTGCTCACCCAGATTCCCCCCATTCTTTCATATACCAGTCACTATTTTTGTAGCCAACCACGGCACACGCCTTCTCTATACCGTTTCACATGTTGCACCATGAATGGAACACAGTCAGTTAACGAACACCCAGTTGCATTTACAAGAGCTGATCGCACAGCCGCGGTGCAGGAGTGGTAATGGATTCGTATATTCCCGCGCTTTCGCTGAGGCAGCGCGCGGCACGCCGCCAAAATCGTCATCTCGTTCCCCTAGAGCAAACTGCTCCACAAAAAAAAAAAAAAAATGTCTATAGTGCCAAGACACTTCTCGCGTATAAGGAAGTTTTCGCTGGGAATCTCACTAATAATTTACATGTGAAACGCTGGAGTGCTCATGGGGCAATCGTTGAAACGACTTTAATAAACTGTGCTACATAAAATAGAGAAGTGACTTCCAGGTGTATCTTCTGAATAGAGTTCTAACTTACGTGACCAAAATTTTAGCAAAAATTGGCGAAAATTTCAAACAATACATTAAAATAATGTATTTACTCAGTTATTTTACAAGAACAAATTGCACACATCTTTGAAGTTGATGTTATCGACAGTGTAATTTTGACAAACCCTGCCAGTGAATTTTCAGTTAACGTGATATTGCATAACCGGCTTCGTGTCTACTGCAATATCATAATTCAAAAAAAACTTACCTCATCCTCTCAAACCATGTATGATATGCCATTTTTGTCTACTTTATTTCTTCTAAAATAATTGATTCACGCAATTTTCATCCTTATTCCTGTAGCCGAGTTGCGAAGTAGCTGCGATATTTTAGCTTTCATGAATTTTGAATAACTTCAGCAAATATATCACTTGAAGTACGACTTGAAAAGGTTTGATATCGCTTCTTGAGCGTGAGTTGTATACAGTGTTAAATTTTTCTTATTACACTTTTCTCGCCAAATTCTTGTTTAATCTTCGCATTTCTATCGTGCCCAAGATTGCACTGAACGAATATCACCTCGCCCTATTTAGACAGGACTTGTCACTCGAGTTTTCAAGTACAAGCTGCATATATTGGATTATAGTGTTTGTACTCTCCATGTGTCACAAAAGAGCGCGTAATCAAAGCGCGCATGGCGTGTCACGCAAGCCAGCGAAAGAAACACGCCGGGCCCGCGGCAGCTTCAACAGAGGGGGAGAGCGCATAGGCCATAAACAGCCGACGTGACCAATGGAGTCTAGACGTCGATGCGACGGTAACCAGAGAGAGAGAGAGCACGGGCGCGGAGACACCTTCTCACCTGGCGAGTCGAGAAAGAGATAATTACAGCGTGAGCGTGCGCCAACAGGATGACTCATCAACCCCCCACCCCCTCGACGACGCTCCGACGGCGGCAGTCGAAGGCGCGAGAAAAGACTAGAAGATTCCCAGGCTTTGGCCATGCTACGGGATCACAACACCGACCGAAGGTTCGAGAAGGACCGTCGACGGCTATATAAATGCCGTGCGAGAATCAGAGGGGATTCAGTTCAGTCCACACCGGTGAAGTGATGTAACGTGAAGACCGAGCGTCTGCGGAAGAAGGGGATTCCCCGGCAAGCTAGTCGGCGAGCTCATCTAGCGTCTGCATTTCCGGAACAAGTTCCTTCTTCGAGATTTGCCCCGAGCTACGCCGAGATCGTCCGACTTCTAGACCAACACTGGTGAATACGATTGGACACTTAGTGTTCCTTTTTTTATTTTGTGCTTTACTTGTTGGACTCTTAGTGCTTGTCGTTAATCATTTTTCTTGTGTTTGTTAATACCCATCTGAATTGTATTGTGTTGTGTCTAGCCTAAGTGTGCAATTGTGTGTGTAACTGCCTTGTGCGAAGAATATATTTTGTTGTGTTTCGACAACTCGGGGCTCTGACTCGGTCTTTGGACAGCAACCGGCGTTCGCTGGCGCACCAGAGGGCCCATTCTTAATTGTCCTTGCTTTCGTGGGATTATTTTCGGAAGCTGATAAGTCGGCTTTGGAATTTGGTTCGGCGTTTGCGCCTCGTTCACGGGATCTGTGACACCATGCATTTTCTTAATCTCTCAGACATCATTAGCATTTATAATTTTCTGACTCTTCTTAACCTCCAATAACGCAAACTGCTAACTGTATACTTTTGTGGCTTGTCCCAAGTTCAATATTGTGTACATTTTATTTATCCTATTTTATTTTTGTTTTACATTTAATATATTGCCTGTACGCGTTGATTATCCCACGAAGATGGCCTTCCTGTTAAGGTCCCTGATGGGGCTGCCAGTTATTGACAAATGAACAAATAAAAATAAACACAATTTTTTTAGTGAAATACGTGCACAGATTTCCTGCATAAGTTGAAATTTGCATTTCCTTCGTATAGCAAAATTTTTATTGCATTTGGTAGAAAGGCTGCTTAATGTGTGTTTCAGATGCATTGCACATTGAAGCCGTTGAAAAAAGCTCCTTAAGAAAACGGTTCTTCTGTCCTTCCTCTGTAGTACCAGTGCCACATACTACGTGCGTTTAGGCGCGTGCAAAATGTAGATCGGAGGCACCTTTCTGACAGGCACACAAATAAAAGCGCGATTGCCTCGCAGTTATAAAACGCAATTGCGGCTTTCGTGACTGATACCCAGCAACTGCAAGGCGTTTATCTTCGTGTGCATTGGAATGCCATTGAAGGACGCGCGGACCATTTTGTTCTCTTTTGGTAGCAAGGAAAAACAAGAAAGAAAAGTCCGTGCATCGACTGTCGTTCCGTCGGCATTCTTGATTCCTTTAATCGCTCCACAGACGTACGTCTATTCCCATTGCACGCTCTCATTTGCGCCGCATTGGCAGGCTCTCAAGTCGCACGCGTGGCTCTCGTTCGACGGAGATGTTTATCACAGCGGACCTAATGTGCTGAGCGCTGTGAAAAGCTGGGCGTATCGGCGTCAGCGTACAAAGCTTCGTTAAGGCTGTCACTGGCAGTTAAAATTCCAAAGGGGGTGCATTGCCTCAGTTTTTATACCCGGTTATTGCTGGGATTGAATTAATAGGTAAGCGTGTCTGCATGGACGAGCGCATGGGTGCCTGTGAAGCTAGCTTGCTGAGTGATCGAGTGAGTGAGTGAGTGAGTGATCGAGTGAGTGAGTGAGTGATCGAGTGAGTGAGTGAGTGAGTGAGTGAGTGAGTGATCGAGTGAGTGAGTGAGTGAGTGAGTGAGTGAGTGAGTGAGTGAGTGAGTGAGTGAGTGAGTGAGTGAGTGAGTGAGTGAGTGAGTGAGTGAGTGAGTGAGTGAGTGAGTGAGTGAGTGAGTGAGTGAGTGGGTCGGTTGGTTACATTGGGTGCAGGAGCACGTAAATGCGGAATTTGAACGAGTGGCTAACAGCGAGCCACTAAACAAGGGACTGCTTACCAGGCGTTATGCAGACTTCTCCATTATCATTCCACTTCATTATTCTTTGCTTTCAGCTCTTTGACTAGAGTTATCAGGCATACACCTTCCCCGTCTGCCTACCTTGATCCTTAGATAAATTATTTGATGACTACTTAATCATCCATTTCATGGCGCTTTCTAAATTGAATGTTGAATCGAATGTCTTCTGACAGTGGCCTATATTTTAGACTGGATACATTTGGCAAAGAGAGGGACGGCACACCGTAAAGCGTTCATGTGCTTGAGATTCCTTCGAGACGTTGATTGTCAGACGGAGTAACACGAAAGTACCGCAAAGTTAAAGAAAAGTATCCTTGGCAGTGTAAATATAGTCACACGAGTGGCTCAAGACTCTTATTTCTGTAGTAGTCCTTGAGAAAACACAACAAGGACGATAACTGGCGCGGGGGTCTAGTTAGTGGCCCTCTCGAAGTGGCACTCGAAAAGATAAAGCTGTAATCTAACTAGTAAAGTCCACCCGCACTATCGTGAATTGAGGCGACGACAGGGAATCCACTGCTATGTCTATAAGTGTCCGTTCAAGAAGACAGCGTGCTCCCTGACGCTTTTTTCACGTGCTGCGTTTTACACGTGCAACTATGGGTAATACAGCCAACTTTTCGTCACTCAGACCACCGCGACTCGCAATAATATGCGAGGATATGGCAAGAATGCCTCACGTGGAGCATCACATCAGTGAACACACGCAGAAAAAAATCATTAACGTAAAAATGAAAACGGGGAGGTCAATTGCTTAAACTTCTTTAAAGGACCGCGGCAAGAGCTACATTGGAACAATAGTTTTACACATGGCCTTGTAGACTCCGCAAAACATTCCTCTATATTTGTAATTAAGCTGACATTTAGCGATATTCTTACTCATACGTATGAATTGTTCTCGTATATTGATAATTGGTTGCTTCGAAAGGCATCGTAACAGCGTCATTTAATAAAGTAAACGAGTTATAAAACCTTTTTGCGAGAAAACGTTTTTACCACATAATGGTACGGTTCAGCCCCGAGCAACGTTTCCTATTGAAAACTGTGAGTTATGGATAATTATTGCAAGTCATCGACCAAATGAATTCTGCAGAAACACCGAAAGGCACATGTTACATCATATTAGAGAGCTACATTGTTTGGAGGCAAAAGTAGTCCGTTTTTGTTATGCGCGTTGATAATTAAACCTTACGGTGTTTTTGTACTTTTGACGGAAATTAATTCTATTTGGACATGTGTAGAGATGAAAAGAGAATATATTTGACTAATAGAAGAGAACATACTTTCTTCCTGTATCGCGTATTATGTTCCAGTAGTTGAGAATTCGGTGTTACCTCTGATATTGTTTATGTATGTATGTATGTATGTATGTATGTATGTATGTATGTATGTATGTATGTATGTATGTATGTATGTATGTATGTATGTATGTATGTATGTGATGTATGTATGTTATGTATGTAATGTATGTATGTATGTATGTATTATGTATGTATGTTATGTATGTATGTATGTATGTATGTATTTATGTATGTATGTATGTATGTCTGTATGTATTGTATGTCTGTCTGTATGTATGTATGTATGTATGTATGTAGGTATGTAAGCATTTACTATGTATGCATGCAAGTCTGCAATGCATGTATGTCTTAACATTAGTAGGTTACAGTAATGTATGAAAGCATGTATTTGTATGTATGTAGTAGTATGTATGGAGTATGTAGTATGTATGTATGGTATGTAGTAGTATGGATGTATGTATGTATGTATGTATGTAATGTATGTATGTATGTATGTATGTATGTATGTAACACACATGCAGTACATTTCTTATATTTACTAGGCATGTTGCACAGTATGACTTCCTGTGCAACATGCAAGGGCAACAGTGATTCCTAGCACGTACGGAAGGTGTGTGTATGTGACCAAGAAGCAAATTTAATTACAAAAAAAAGCACCTTACTCTCGGTCTGCTACATGGCAAATCAATTACTCTGTCATTGGGACCGGAGCCCACCGATCAAATTCCATCTCCAGTCAGCTGTCAAACTTGATTATGCGTTTCCTTTCCAAAAGTTTCTTGATAGCGCTGCAGCAGCTGTCTGACTAGCAGTTAGCAACGCCTCACAATTTTCGGGCCGCTGCTGTTTGAACTATATTTGTTTTTGTTTTCTTGTACGTGCATGCGACAATTACATTTTTTTTTATTCTACAGCGGTAGATTGAAACAAACAAGGACTTTCCGCTGTACTCTGCACTTCAAGGACAACCTCTTGCCTGGTTGAAATATCCTTGGAGGAGAGAACAGATATACAGAGAAAAAAAATAAAACGCGTGAAACATGCACACGCCAAACAGGTGCTGAAGTGTCTTTTCGGGTGCACTTTCGGACGCTGACGCAGAGGCTAGAAAAAGTGAACGCGCGGTTTATTTTCTTTCGACAGCCTAGCCACTGAATCTTAACGCTTGGGCTATATTTCCCATCAGAAAACAATAGTGACAAGAAAATCACCCACTTGGGAGGCCATGACGCTTATTACAATGTACCAGCGGCAGTTGGATTGGGGTTTCAACCGTAATGCCGTGCTCTTTTGAGGGATTCTGAAAAATAACAATCTTGCCGTCCTCTCAGCATACAAACATACATACGGGTACCAATAACTCTGTCCCCTCGTTTGACGTGATTCAACGTTGTGACTCCGCGTCGATGAGTATATCGAGAGTATGGATCCCAGCTGCGGTGAAGGCGTTCTAATAAAGCATCAGTTGGAACGGCATCTCAACACGTCAGTGCGAAAGAATTTCGACACTAATTATATCATTTTGACTTAGCAGGTTGTTCTCATACCTGCATAATAAAGGTGGCGGAAACACTTATTTTGGCAATCTCTGAGATGGACGCTACATGGCGGACACAGCAGATAAAGTATCTGCCTCTTGTCTGCTGCCATTCCGGTCCATCAATAAACATCACTTTAAAAGATGAATGCGTACACATGCATGATGTACGAATGATGAGAAAGACCAATAATCATATATAGTGACGCTCCTAGGACGTCAAAGCTAAATTATCCGTTGCTCCTATAGGCTCTCTCTTTTGTGGCTACTTAGCGTCGTTTCGCAGTTATCTGCCTTAACTGATTCAAGGAATCGGCGTGGATTTTTGTGTGGTATTAAAGTAAATTGCGATGTTCCTACGTCGCTCCGCCTGATCTGGCGGTAGTGCGAAGCATACCTCTATCGAATAAGTACGGTTTAATCTAATTGCTACTTGCATAAAATTCAGCAGTTGGAATTGCCATGACGAATATGAGCTGCACGTATAGCTTGGAAATTATTAAGTCGTATTTCTTCTGTCTGCTGCGACACCTTTTCTTAAAGGCTAACGTCACTGTGATATTGTGGCATGTCTAATGCACTAATGCACTGAGCTGCAGGACGTTCTCGGCCAGGCTGGGAAAGTGGCGCCTCCACTATGCGTGTAAGAGGGCGCTTTTAACTCTGTCAAATGAAGCATAGCTTAGAGAGTTTTTGTGTGTGTTGCTTGTAAGTTCATAATGTAAGTGTTCCGCTTCATCTTACATCTTTCACGTAAAGCAGCATATAATGTATGCTGCTTGGCTGTCTACATTTTCTAAATAAAATTCCGCGTCTAAGTTAGCTATCGAAGATCACAAGGATTCATGCAGATTTTTTTCCGAGGCTGCATTAGTTTTCTTAGATAAGGCAAGCTTGAGAAATAAAAGGAAGTTGAGAAGCGCCAAGGTAGGAATTGTGTATTTCTGCACAACTGGCTTAAATATTTAGCTCACAACTTTGCTGCACTCACCGATTTAATCTTTTTTTTTCTACTCTTTACAGCAAACTTTTGGTAGTGAGATAATTTCTGCACGCCTTATTAAGGACTGATGCCAATGAATCAGGCGAAATGGCTAAATCGTGTACGTTTTCAAGCAGTGTTGTGAATGGTGATGTCCGAGGGTCCATGAAGGTTCCATGTATGGTGCCGTGCCAGGTGCCGAGAGGAGGAGTTATCCAGGGAGATTAGAAAACTGTTTTATATACACTGTACATGGTATATTCCAAGATGGGCTCCATGATATTGGAGCCGTCTACGTGCTAACATCTTTGCATGTGGTAGCGTTTACATCTCCGAGCGTTCTCCCTGGTCGAGCGTCTCTACACGGTCAAGCCTCAAGCGTGCTCTACATGGTCAAACCTCAAGCGTTTTCTCACAACACTTAAGTCCCCTGTTTTATCCCTTGCGTTTCCCTCTTTCACCCGACGAGGGAATGCACTTTAGTTCTTTTAGCCAATGACAGTCTTTGATCAGGTGGCCATATCCCGCACGTGATGTGTTGTCGTTTCCCACCGGGCGCCACCTCCAATCTTGCTAGGTCACCCCCGAACACAGGCAGCGGTTGACACCTTGGGAACCGAACGTTGATGTCTTTCCCCCGGGATTGCCAGACACGGGCCCCTTTCAAGATTCGCCTCTCCATAGCGGTCAGTTCGCGGAACCAGGTAGGGCGGTGGCTGTCTCGAAAGGGCGCCACGTTGGCGCGTAGCAGTCGGCGCCGGGCGTCGTCGTGGTTCGGGCGGCGCTGGTAATTCACGGGACAGCACCAAGGGGCGACGCGGCCGTTTAGCGACGCATGAGGTAGCCCGGAGACCAACGGCTAATCCCTCAGTCCCAGGTGACAATTCTCGGCCGCGAGAAAGGGGCGCCAGATTGGCGCGTCTGAGTCGGCGCCGGCCTCCCTTGTCCCGAAGGCCCGCCAGACACAACAGCAGCCAATTGGCCCAGACTTAGTGACACACAAACGTTTTGAAAAGCTGTCGTTTAATGGGGATCTCTTAGCGCCTGACGTCAGAACTCGCAGTGCACATACGTTTCGCTATCTGGATGTTGCATGCAGCGCCTCTTTGAACGGACACAGCGACAGAATTATCTGCATGTCAGCACCGGGGAAGAAAGAAACGAGAAACGACGTCATCCGTGCATGCACGCGAAGAGTGAACCATGTGATAATATCGACGTCAGAGTACGGCACGAGTTTCCGTGTTACCCCATATTTGTGAAATACGAGCAGTGGCGGGCGATAAAAACGGAGCCAGCCGCTGTACACGTCAAAAGCAGGCAAGCGTTTTTCCCGTGTTGCGTCGACGCGCTTGCGAGCATCTGTTAAGCTATCAGTGACCCGCCGTGGCTGCTTAGCGGTTATGGTGTTGGGCTGCTAAGCACGAGGTCGCGCGATCAAATCCCGGCCCCGGCGGCCGCATTTTGATGGGGGTGAAATGCTGAAAACACCCATGTACTTAGATTTAGGTGTACGTTAAAGAACCCCAGGTGGTCCAAATTAATCCGGAGTCCCCCACTACGGCGTTCCTCATGATCAGATGATGGTCTGTGCAGTCGTCAACTCGACTGAAGCTTACTTCGTTCACAATGAAAAACTTAAAAATCTTCAACTTATCTTGTGGTGCAGGCGAACTGCTCGCCAGAGAGCAGGCAATGTCCGCCTGGTGAGGGGCAAGATTCCAAACCCTTGCTTCAGTGTGTGCGTGGTTGTCTGAGACGTGCACTGTGGCCAAGCAGTCATGCAGTGAAAGGCCACAGTATTTCTGGGGTGAATAGTGTCTCTGCCAGTGCAAGTGTGACGTTGCTCAGTAGGCATTTTTTTACGTCGCTTATGCGTTTCGACAACAAAATACTGGCCTATCATCTGGGTGGGCGCAGCAGGAAGGTCAGTCTCTCTGTCTTGAACACATTTTCGAAGTGTGATGGCCCACATCAAGCCATGAAATTCAAGCGTTAATGTCTTCGGATAGGCATTTTGTGGTGCAGGCGCGAACGCTTTAGCAGATTTAAAAAAGAAATATTGCCGTCATGGCGTCCTATCAATCCCCTTAGGCATCTCCAAGCGTGTTTAGGTCTAGAACCACCGCCTTCAAGCGAGACATAAAACGTAATCAAAATGTCATCACCATGACCAGTCTTTCTTATGAAATTTGTTGCACAATATAGTACTTTATTTTCTATGTGCGCTTGCATTCGTAATGTATATGATTTTATCTCCGAGATAGTCATTGCAGCTATGGTTTACTACTTCATGTACCCGTACTAGGAAGACCTTCCTGAAGTTCTTGTGCGTAGTTTGACAGGAGAAACGTTAAATTTACGAATCAAATTGTCAGTGACTGCCTGGTCCTACTATTAGAAATCTAGCATTGAGAATACACTCGATAACTGTGATGCCTGTCCCATGTCTGTGATGTGTAAGGTGGTTGCATGGAAAAAAAAAGCACCACTCCATGGCCATTAGCAAATCACTTGAGATAAACTCGCCTTTTTGGGGGAATGTTGAGGTTTGCCTTTGTTTTTTTTTCCACGGGTTTATTGCGTATTATTACAAGACACTATTATTGTAGTGTCGAGTCAAAATGCTCGCTGAATTTTTTTCTACTTCTCACTGCTTGATAGCACAAGGGAAAATGGAAAAAGAAAGTAACAGCTGAATAATTACATAGATTTTTTCTGTTCGATGTTTATCGTATAAATTTTATCAACTGAAAGAAACCATCATGATAAACGACGTCATGCTACGTTAATATACTAATATTTCTCTTATTTCTCGATTTACGTTTGTACTTTCATTATGACAGCCTTAATCAAGCTTTGCTGATCATTCCACCCACGGCTTAAGAACAATGCGTATTCCGTGATGTACAAGACGTGCCTAAATGTGATACTTCAATGGTCTAATATTAAGTTTATTATTTGCTCTGGTTACTAGGCCTTCATGATAGGCGAAGGGGAGGGAGTGAGTTCCCAACAGGGGTGGGTGAATATTCTAGGTTTGAAGAACAAATCGAAGGTTACACACTAAATATTTGAAGTATTCGGTATTCTTGAATACTTAAAGCTAGCCAAATATTTCGGAACAACCGACTCTTAAGGTCTTGTTGTTCTTTTTCTTCTGCTAAACAAAGTATCGCAAATTATCAGGAGTGAATCAATCACAAGAATTTTGGAAGCAATGGAGAAACAAAACTAATAATGCAAGTTTTGTGTTTGGTCTCGCGGCGGAAACCCACATGACGACTCGTGATTTTTCTATGTAGTCCGTCATTTTATGTTTTTCGCAGTCTAATAATGTAGCAATTTGACAAACTAATTTTTCTCGGCAGCTCTCGTTGCTTTTACATGTGTTTGCGGCACACAAGTCCTCCCGCGGCTTTTTCTGTTCGTGTTTCAGAGTTCGTTTTTTCTTTCGGCAACCACTTATTTAGCATGTTTGAAAAGCCAGTAATACTGCAGCCACTCATTCTTGGAAGGCTTGTTTGCTACAAAGCGCTAAAGATGTTGAGAGGCTATTCGTGCAGCTTCTTTAAATGACAACTAGTGATATTGAGTTTAAAAGTGTTCCTAATTGTCCCTGATAGTTAGCTGACTTTTTTTTTCACAAGTTGGTACAAGCGTAGTGTCTAATTAGACCAAAATAAGTATTCCTGCGGTAAATGTATGCGTCTGCGCTTGACTTTTCGATATGATATTCGATACCAACTATTCGTATTCGATTAGTGTTCGAAGAATTTGACATTCGCAGTAGTTAGGTATTATGCGTATATATGTGATTGCAAATAAGACACATGCGCGTGTCAATGCAGATATTGTTTCTCAGCAGACTCCAGGCTCAGGTTAGTCATTTTGTAAATAAAACCTTCAAGGCCCAAGCAGCATGGCCACGATAATTGCCTTCGTTCAACAGGCCGAAAGAAAAATTCATGAGTGAGTTCAGAGTCTTGTGGTTTGAAATACTTTTTTATGTCATACACTGATAAACGTTTCCAGGTGTCTGGTGCCAGCGACAGCTGGCCAACAAAACCTTCTCCGGCAACAGATGATGGGTATAAAAATGAAATGTAATCTTCCGTCTGTACAAACCCAAGCGTCACTGCTTTACACAAATCATTCGTTTTACACTTCCCGCACACTCCATCGTGCTGAAAAGCACTTCTGCCCCTCAAAGCAGCCACTTTTTTTCTTCAATTACGCAGCGCTACGCATGGCTTTCTACAACGAAAACTGCACAGCGCCTCCATTTCACTCTTAAGTTTCACGCACAAGGTGAAACAAGCGTCAATATATCATGTATTCCCTGGCATATTCACTGGCGACTCTGAAAACAGATCGCCGTCTCCGAACACTTGTGCGCCTACCCTGAGCTGTGCAAAGGGCAAGTGTAAAATAACATAGTTACAGCGATGTCGCGGACCTGAGATCAATATACAACTCACGAAGGGTAAAAGCAAAGCTAAAATCTGTCGCAGCAGTTAGTGTCGACTGCTATAGTGCTCGCAGTAGTAACAGCCGTGACAGTAAAGCTTATGGCGACCGCCACCACGCAGATGAATGCTCGAAGTGTACTTTCTGTCTTAGCACGAGCCCATTGCTAAGACAACGGCAAATAGGTCGAGCTTTTAAAGCACCCACAGCCACGGAGGTGCCTCCCGTAATTCCGGGCATCACCAGCAGACAACGCCCGGAACGTACTTGTCAATCAGAGACTGGTAGTAAGGCGTCAGCGCCTCAAGGTCAGGAACATCCTCGCATTTTGAGTAGAGGTCAAATTTACTGAAAGGCAAAACACACTAGCTCATGACATTGCTCTTTTCTCTCCCATTCGCCACAGCCATCCTATCGCACTTCTTACCGCGCGCAAACACAAAGCACAAGTTTGAAATCGTTGTAAAGTAAAGAAATGATTTGCAGTACGTTGGTGCCGCTCTCTTTTCAGGAAAAGCAAAAAGAAATTGTGTGTCACAGCGTTTGGTAATGATTATTACGTACTGCATTAGTATGTTCGGACTTGTGTTAGCACAGAAAACTCCTTGCTTATCAAGCAGCAGTTTTCAGCCTACACTTAAGTATTGTCCAAAAATGTGTCCTGTGGAAGTTCCAAAATTAAGACACAGCTGAAATGCTCATGAGAAAAATGAATCTAGAATAACGCTAAAACACTTAGCAATTTATACAACCTTCTACGCAGCCAACAGCGTAAATATGTTTCACGAAAATTCGATCATTTGGCACTTAGAAAGTCAAAAATTGACAAAGCCTTCACGTGTAGCTACTCGTTACCCCTCCAAAAGTTATTCGAAGAGGGCTTGTTCAATTGACAAGTTAGGCAGCTTTTACTATTTTTATGTCTATGCCACCGGCATCGGCACCAGTAACTTGGCAGCCACACAGAGATGATCATGTTTCCCAACATCATGTGCGATCATGTTTTGCGTTTCTTTTTGAAGTCTTGAGCAAACAGCTTGCCACTATCTCTCTGATTGTGGCTTTTTGAAACAACCAAGGGTGCGACATGGTTCACGCACTGCGATTCATGCGCAAGTTCTATTACAACCCGCGATTCTCATAGCAACCGCTGTTAAAGCGCCTTTTGAAGCAAGGTAGGCGAAGGCATGTCTTCTGAGCGCCCTGGCATTTATCTGACATAGTAGGATGCTTAGTCACCTGACAATGCTTCACAGGCACTCCCAAGTGACAGCCGAAAAGAAAGTAAATATTAGTACAAGAGTAAGCCTCGTGCTGTGATTAAAAGAGGTCACTTACTTGAACTCCTTGACCCAGGGCAACATGCGGAGGTCCTTGTCGTTGCAAAGTTCCAAGTAATCACCTCCCGAATGCCAAGGGTAGAAGGAGTGAAACCGTATCATGTACAAGGCTTCATCAGGAAGTGTCGCCCCGTGATTCTTGAGGACCCGATACATATACTCGTCGTGGCCCCAGGACATGAGAACCTGCGTGCAGAGACGTTCCCGTGACACCAATATTATACAGGTTGGAGTGGCCACAAGTTCTGCCTCTGAAAATGAACTACTCCAATCGACAATCCCTGCATGTACACTGTAGCAATGGAAGTGACTTCGCGAATGTATTCGAAGTCACGTTTATTAGCGAGAGTGCAGGGATTTAAGTCTGAAATTTAGGCACTTCCGAAACATCGTTTGCTAGGCCAATAAACCGAAGCTTTGGTGGTGCAGGAAAACTCCCGAGGATCAAAAGGCATCGTGACCAAATGCCATAAGTGAGGGTTGTCGATGGTTAGCTGGCTCAAATCAGCCAGTATGCTCAAAGACCCCATATCATATACCCGTATCTACTCGTGCAGGTCAAATCTCTATGGCCTTCCCTGCAACCAATTAGAACAAAAATGAGGGCCGAGCACGCATTCACGAACCAGGAAAAGTAGACAGGTCCCTGTCAGAGAGACCCAATAAATGTAGGGGTGGAGTACAGGTACACGAACGACCTAGAGCAAACTAACTACATTTACTCGTAGTAAGACGTTCAAAGACGTTCGCGCTGACGGGTCACCAAACTGGCTCAGCTCTGTAAATATTGCATGAGGTCAGTACAGAGAAGGAAGACAAAAAGGCTATGGCGCATACCTGCCGCAAAGTTTGTCTTCAGCAAACACAAGGCGGGACTGTCTTTCCAGTGTTTGATTCTCAGTAGTCTTTGACAAGTCTTCAAGTTATGTGGCAGCCTGTATAGCCGTTTGCGCCAGACGTGTTTTTTTTTCTTATTTTTGCTGCTTCTATTATAGCTGCTGATCCTGGTTGCTGCCTTAGCAGATGTGAATGTGTCTAGCATTTTGCCCACTTTACCAATTTTTGGACACCGCTCCAACACTCGACGTAGAGCAGCGACATAAAAAGCTGCGCGGGCCATCATACTTTGTTGACGAGCCACCAAAGTGGTTGGCAGTCGAAAATACCGTGGCACTACTGTCTTGAATAATGCTCAAAGCGGAAATATTTACACGTATGAAATGCCAGGGTGTCTATCCAAACCTGTACCGAAAACCATACCAAAACCACAACTTTGGGTGAACTGAAAGGTTGTTTCAGGGGCTCCGGGTAAAGCCCCTCCATGACATTTTCCGGCAAAAGCTCGGAAGAGCGTGGATCAAGGGGCTTTAGCTCCGCAGAATAAACATTTCTGGTGACACTCCCTATTCGGCCGTTAAGTCCAGCTTGTTACTAAAGCTAGACAAACCAATGAGCTCAGCTGCATGACTTATTGTAACTATAAGCACTGCGGCAGCTAATGAATGCCTTGACTGAGCGGCAACCGCGGCTGTAAACGTCACGCGAAATCTGCTTTTGTTACGTGTCATGGTTCAACGAACATTTAGCACGTGCTTAGCAAATCAGAAGGACAACGCTGTTCGAGTTGTAGAAATTATTCGTGGGGGCACAATGTGCGTGCTTTTGACTTCTTTGTCCACCTTTCGCGAGCACAAGACTACGTGCATCACGTGCAGATGCGCAAGAAAGTTGGACGTATGGTTCAGCATAAACTGCCTTTGCTCATCGTTCAGTAGCATCAATGTCCTCACCTGCTTCTAAATAACTAGAAAACTGAGTGAAAGGTCCAATGCTGACTACTTTGATTGCTAAAGACTCGAAGTTTGAAGCAGAATACATCACCTGCCACAGTTCACTCACTACCAGTCCTGACTCAAAACGAAAGTTAACTTACTCTGCTGCTGTCAAATTAACGAATGTAGGAGCTATACACACCTTACGCTGATGCAGAGATTCTCACTAATTACCTTGTCTTTACTATGTACATTAAAATGCCCGCTATCTGTGAATTCGTTCGTAAATTTCTGCCTCCTCTTGATGAAATTTGCGCATGCGCCATGCGGACAAGTCGATAGTATAGCGCAGCATATCGCTATGGGACAGGATAAAACGCACTGCGTGAAACTGGTTTGCGAACCGGTTCACTGTTGCGAACTGGTTCGCGAGCCTTTATATATGTTTAGTTCTCCGAACCAGAACTGAACTGTAAAGAAATCTGAGCGCCTTGAACTCGAACCTGTACTGAACCGGTATCTTTTTTTCGGTTTGACACTCTGATTAAACGTAAAAGTATTATATTCTTACTGTAGAATGAAATGATTTTACTGCTTTCAAGCACCGGTATACGTACCCAGGCACGGAAATGAAGCGAAGCATCGAATCAATATTAATGCGAGGTAAGCGCAGGCGGGAGAGGGAAACAAGACAGGTGGGAGTTATAGGCATGCTGATAAACCTGTAATCTTATTGCTGCATGGGACAACGTTTGGTTACGTCACCGATTACAAGTAAGCGCGAAATAACGTAATGATCCCAAATATGGGCACGCTGAGCCATATTCATCGGTGCTCACGCCTGAGGCAGCTATAGGAAAAGTGTGCGTGCCTGTTCGAGTCCGCAGTTTCGAGTGTAGATGCCGAGGCGGCTGTTGTAGCGGTTGTCGTTAAGGTCCGGGTTATCAACAAAGCTCGTGTCTCGGTACACGATGGAGTCCTGGTAGGCGCAGCCAACCGGGAATGTGTCACCCACCACGGCCCACTGGGGTTCGCCATAGAAGGCCATCACCTGCGTGGGACAAATTCGATCAAATGACAACCCTTATACAGAGACGCGGTAGCACTGTTGTAGCAGCCAAGTTATGCCCATAGGTGATGTGCTCTGCGTTTTAGGGCCCGTTAAAAGGCCCCTAGCCAGGTTTGGCCGTTCTTATCAAACAAGTGTAGTGCACACATGAAGGGCTGACGATCGTGTCTACAAGGTATTACGGCGCTGCGCACTGCGAAAAAGGTTAAATTTCAAATGAAACGCCGTGCTCTCTCACTCTCGAGACAGCACGCCTCTTGCCAAAAAGTCACGGTCACACGCACACATGCCTCTTCGCAGTGCATTTTTGGTCCCGCTAGCGTCACTCGGCTCCGGTAAGGGAGAAGACGGGAAAGGACCTGCTAGAGGCAGAGGGAGAGAGTGTTTATACGTTGGCAGTGGCGCTCGCCTCCTGGCGGCACGGTAAACTTAAATCTTAGGGGTTTGCATGCCAAAATCACGGTCTAATTATGAGGCACGCCGTTGTGGGGGACTCCGGAATACCTTGGACGAGCTGGGGTTCCCTAATGTGCACCTAAAGCTAAGTACACGGGTGTTTTCGCATTTCGCCCCCATCGAAATGCGGCCGACGCGTGGCCGGGATTCGATCTTGCAACCTCGTGCTTAGCAGCTTAACACCATGTCCACTAAGCAACCGCGGCGGCTCTGGCGGCATGGTAACAGGACAGGTAATTTCTTCTCGCTCCTCCAATAATCAATTTCAAAAATGATTTCGGTAAAACGACTCTTACACGGTGCTTTACACCTTCCAGTGTATAACGAAAATTTACAACTAAGCCTGGGGAGGGCCCTTTAAGGAACGTTGTAGTCACATGTCCACAAAATGACTTACTGCTCAGGCTTCGCGCGTACCTAAGGGCACGATTGATCGATTATTTTATTGTATGTTTCGTGGGATTCAACGTCCGGAACTAGCCCCTTGGTTCTGAAAGTTACTGCTTGAAGGGGGAGGAGGAGGAATAAACATTTATTTCGGAACCAGCACTTTAAGATGGCCGGGCCTAAGCCTCCCATGAGGGGACGTCGAGGGCTTGCCTCGCCGCCGCCTCACGGGCGTGCTGGGTCGCCCAGGTTTGGTCGTCGAGGGCGGAGCTCCGCACAGCCTCACGCAACCTCGACGAGAGGGTCGTGGTGTTAATTTGTGTGTACTGTGCTGGGCACTCCCTACAGCATATGCGGAAGCGTAGCCGGGTGAGTGCCACAGCACCGGCAGTTGGGGGTATTGTAAACTTCAGGGAATATAAGGTGGAGGCGGGCGGGTGAAGGGTACGTATTTGTTTGTAGCAGACGCAGGGTGGTAACCTGCGCCCGGCTGAACTTAGGGTGAGGGGGGGGGGGGGGGGAAGGTTCGGCGACTAAGGTAAAATGCCTTAACGAGATAGTTGTAAGTAGTCAGACTATCCCTGGTGTCCAACTCGTCTCCAGTGTCTCCGGCGCGGTTGACTAGTCCTCGCGCAATGCAGTGGGTGACCTCGTTGAGGTTGGGGAGGTGTGGCTGGACAGTGCCCGCGTTGGCCGGGATCCATGTCAGGGAGATCATGCTCTTTAGAGTGTGGTGCCTGGCGGAGGATACGAAGAGCTTGAGGAGAAATACGGCCTTTGCTGAAGTTAGTGACGGCTGAGCGAGAGTCACACACGATGGTGTGACAGGTGGGATCTAGGGGGAGATTCAAATTAATATCGACCACCTGGGTTTCCTTTAGTTTACATTTATTTAAAGTACACGAGCGTTTTTCCCCTCTGATTGGATCCTCGGCACTGAGCTTAGCAGCAGAACGCTATGATCGCTGAGTCATCACGGCGGCTAAGGTTAACTCTTTTGCTTTTCCTATCTACGTAGCTTGCCTGTGGCAGGGTTAAAAAAACACGACAGCATACCTATGCTGGAGAAAGGAAAAGACTAGGCAGAACTTAGCACCCCTAATTCTAAGACGCGCTCGTGCGTCATGGGACACCTTGCGCACTCTCATTTATCAGCCAGGTGTTTATAGCTCGTATATTTTGAAAGCTTGTTATTTCGTGCGCACTGTGACGCGCTCGCGTGCGCTCAAACACCTGCAGTTTTCTGTTAGATACCTCCAAAGTGAGTGAAGTCAGCTATAATGCTATAAATAAGTGCGTTACTGATGGTGGGGATGGGGCCTCTATCACCCAGCACAGTAGCCTGATGGTCTAATCATCTAGCCACAATCGCACACGCGTGCTTTTCTCGTGCCATAGTCGCTCTTTGAAACGTTTGATAATTGCATCAAGTCCCAGTTTCTCGAATTCCTCCCTCGTGACAGCATGTGACAAGAGACGCTGTGTTAGGCTGCCCTGCCGTCGGGATAGGCTCGTACGTGTTTCTGTCAAATACCTAAAACGTTGGGGAAGTTCGCCTGTAATGCTATCGCATTAAAAGGAACTTCGCCATTAGAGCAGCATGTGCACTCAGGAAAGCCAGAACAGCAAAAGCATTTTCTCCGCAAATGCAAGAACACAGCGTTCGAGCGCACCTTTCCTAAGTCGTGTATGAGGCCTGTCAGGTGGAACCAATCCTGGTGTGGGTGCGCAGCACGAATCTTCTCGGCAGTCTGGAAGGCGTGCACAATGTTGGGAATGTTCACGTCGGGGTCGCTCTCATCCACCAGGTCATTGAGCTTCTCCAAAGCCTCCATGATGGGCATGCGCGCCTTGTTGAACTTGCCCCACTCAGCCATCTGCTCACGTGCATAGAGACAAGTATAAGCAAGATTAGTCAGTACGAAGGAGAAATGTCAGTCCACACATGAAGCTGGGTCGGTATTTTGTAGCGATGCCTTTCCGATGCTAATGCATTTTCGCGCTTTTCGCGCTCGGTCAGTGGTCAGAGCGACGGTCCGCTCACGTTATCAAAGGGATCAGCCGGCCGCGAGCGGTGGATGATAAGACTAGTATAGAATAAGGCATAAGGCATCGCTACAAAATACCGGCCCTGGCTAGCTTTATTACTTGTGAGAAAGCAAATCAAGATGGCCCCGCAATGATGCAGGAAACGCGAGTCTACAATGCCACCGACATTGGTCTTGTACATCCTGCACTAGCTGCGATTAACTTCACCTTTCTTGAAGCATATGTAAGTTGGCAACGTTGCTCTAATATATCCTGCTGATAGTCGAGAGCACCGTGAATTCAATGGCGAAGCAAGGCATCTTCAGCTACGCTCAGGCTTTTAGAAGGCGTCGAAAGTACACCGGCTCTACAAGATCTCAAACTAGGATACAGAGATACGTAATAGGGAGGGCACGATAGCACGTTGTGTCTGATATCAAAGAACTATATATACTAATTATACTCCGTTTCTTAAGATTATTATTCAGCAGCCATTGATGATTGATGGGTTTTAATGGCGCGAAGGACATCTTTGGCCAAAGAGCGCCAAGTCTAGTTCACCAGCCATTGATGGCGTCTGTATGATCACAGAAATGCATTTTCCAGGGAAGGGCATTTGAAGGAATTGTTGAAGCTACATAGGAAGCATCTGCAATATTGGTGTTGTTTTTATTCCGGTCCACGAAAGATGCGTAATTGGCGGTAGCACTTGGCCGTCGACGTCGCCCAATGAAGTCATAGCCTAGCTATAGCCTAAAACCGCCAGTTGTCACAGACTTACGATCCTGAAGCAACGTTATGCTTGTCGGCTGCGTGGCTTTCCCCATCTGCATCCCCATAATGCACACTGAGATGAGGCGCGCACTTCTCTTAGTATAAAGGGCCCATTGAAATGTTAGTTATACACTGGAAGTTTTAGAACGCCTCCTAGGACTCGTTTTACCGAAATATTTTTTTTCAAGGCGCCCGTTCCTGCGGCGAGAGCGAGGAGGCGTGAGGAGGAAAGTGGGGAGGAGGTAGCAGCAGAACCATGAGGAGGAAAGCGGAGGAGGGTATGGCGAAAGCGTGAAAAGAAAAGCATAGTGCGGCGACGAGGGCTACGAGATGGATCCAGAGTAGCGCGCCTCGTCTGGAAGGTCTGTCAGCGGCGGCTGCTGTGAATCGTGCCCACGCGTCAGCCACACACTGGCTCTCGCGATCTCCAGATTAGCAAGGCGGTCGCGCCACCACATCGCTCCGTTTGCAACGTGCCGCCCGAAACAGATTGTCCGCGCCAGTCAATATATCGCGAAATGAAGACATGTATACAGCTGCGCTCAAATTTCGCATTAAGGAGCATCGTAATCGCCGGCGATTTTTGTTTCCTCTTCATTTTTTTTGCTGCACGGTGCATTTCCGGTAGTGGCGTTGCGCATTCCGCATTAAACGATTACCGAAGTAACGGGTAAGTGTGAGTGAAATTGCTAGCAATGCATTTTAAGTCACGGTATCTGTGCGTGTTACCTCGACTCTCTCGATAGGAGCCAGCTTCCTCGAGAGGGAGGACGCGCGGCGTTCGGTTTCAAAGTATAGCTGTTTTCGGCGGCGCGCAGCGCTGTAACAGTTTGCATACACTGATCGTCAGCGTATGAATTATGTCCTGTGCTTGTCTGTCTACAACAGAGAAACCTGGTGAGGGGCACTTTGTGTCCGTTGCGTTTAGGCCTCTTTCAAGCTACCTAGTCACACAAAGGAACAGCGTTTCAGTAGTCCATGGCTACCGAAACGCTATAGTAAGTTACGAGCTGCTACTGCAGTCCCCACCTACAACTTACTGTTGGAGCTAGGCTGGTCTTCATCAAACACTTTACAGATTCACACATCAAGGCGACGCCACCGATTTCTATCGCCTACGTGAAACAGTAGCCCATAGTCACGCTTGATCTCCTGTCGGAATAGAACTTTCACTGCCGAAGCGAGCTTCAATGTCAACAGAATTGCTGTCTAGCTGGAACCTATTTATCGATGCTCACGCCATAAGCACCACAAAGAGGGCACGAAGCTGTAAGCAGATGCGCTGTCACCACGTAGAGCCACCGATAAGGAAGGCTCGTCGGCCTGCATCAAAAGGTTCTTGAGCGCGAGACCAGCTACCGCAGCGCAGACACCAAGGCGCCGAGATCGAGGACCCGCTCACCATAGGTATACATGCCCATCGAGTGAGATCGACGATAACATTTCTCGAACCTTTTCTCGGTGCGCACCTTCACGCGGGGTGAAGCTGCTATCGAGGAAGGAGGCCTCGTGTCCCGATGCCCCAGTGAACTGCGTAGATTGCGCGCCGCGCCCCTGACGGCAAGGTGACCCGCGTACGAGAGTGGCAGATAACGAATAGCGAGGCAGCATGCGGCTTCACTTTGGTCGCCAGCTGTGGCTGATCTTGAATCGGATGATGCAATAACTATTGTTCCGGTGGCGGACATGTCTTGGAGATCCCGGCTGCGTAGCCTTCGTGTTACTTCGTGCGTGAAGAACTTTACTAAGAGGTCCGGATTATTACTATTATGTGTTTTGAAAACATATACATACACATGACAGGAAAGGGAAAGCGAGCAGTATATAGGCTGGCAACTGCCACCGGAAGGGGCACAACGCCTGCCTTCGCTTCCGAACGGAGGAGACAGACACATAGAAATGGAAGATAGGAAGAAGCGGAAGAAAGATGAAAGAAATGGAAAAGTGACAAATCTCAAAAATGAAGCAGAACACAAACAGCACAGGTCAGCACGCAGTGGGGCCGGTCACTGCAGATCACGCTGGTAAAGCATGTTAAAATTGAAGAAATAGTGTCTCAGGTACGGTCCCTTGAAAATAGAAATAGGCTACAAACTGGAACCTAAGTTCGTTATGTGCGAGCTGTACGCGATTGACGCATTACGTAGCCCAGTTGTAATAGACAACACTGGATGAATTCTGCATTCTTGTTTCGCTTTTCTTCACAAAACGGCGTCATGCAGCCTGATTACGTTTTTTTTTTCGCGTCTTTTCTTCACCATCTCAAGATACCAAGCGAAAGATCCGCAACTGTTTGAGGTCCCGGCCCCTACGAAAACGTGCCACTGTTTGTCCGAAGCATCAAGCGTGTTTTTCCAAAGGAAAGCCCCTGTAACTGTAGTTTGATCAATAGTATGCTTTTATTGTGGCTGCGATGAACGATTGTTCATATACCAATGTTTCTCAGCGGCTTACACGCTACTGGTTAAACCAACCACTTGGATAATAACGATAATGTGGCGTCTAATGGCGCAAGGGCCAGGTTTGATCACAGAAAGTATAGAAGTGGGGAAGCATGCCCACTTTGTGAAGATTTACGTAAATCCACCCTTGAATAGCTATCTACAACGTCCTCATTATTTGTAAAGGAAACAGTCTTACTACCATAGAAATGTCTTTGTTGCGAAGTGCGGTGAGTGAAACGTTCTTGAAGCGGTATTGTTGTCTACCTGGATTACTGTATTTGCAACAGATACGGTGATGTGCGACTGTGTTCTCTGCCATTGAGATATAAAATAATGTGAGCCTCTGACAGGCATGTTCTGTTTACAGAAGACAAAAAATGCGCGAACCTCAGCGCGCAACATATGTCACTAGACATTGTTTTGAACTTGCGATTATTACTGATAAGAATTCCTTATTGTTTGCTTCTCAAAAGAGGAAATGAGGCGCTTAAGCTCCTAAAATTCTTTTAAGCATTCGCTCTCTTTAATAGCCTTAGAATAAAAATATTCTTTCAAAAGACATTGCAACTTCGGAGTCAAACCTCATGTCTGATTTTTTTTATACTTCTACCCAAACAGTGGATAAAGAAATATTCGTTATTTAACACTAGTATGGCAGCAGCCGCGTAGCCGATCAATGACTTAAAAGTGCAAGGTGTCTTGGTTGTGTTTCTGTTGTCTACAAACAAGCAAAACATGCGTCGAATATCCTGAATGAGAAGAAATGTAATTGTAATGACGTTGATGATTAAGCTCTTATATTGATTCCTGATGTCGACAGCAGAAAAGATTATCTATGGTTACCTCACTTTTCTAATTGAGTAAAGGTGCGTAATTAAAACACATGCAAAAACCGCACGGCTGGCTACTGCAGCCTTCTAGCAGTTAGTGCTTCCAAAAAACCAGCTCACTCTTGTCGTTTTCTGCAAGAACTCATGTGTACTGTAAAACAAAATTCATGCACGTGACTGCTATGTAAGAAACTATTCTTGTCTAGCGCACAACCTCTGGCGGCTAAAGTGCACGCTGTAAGCCCTGCGTAGATTCGGGTATTTCGAAACGAGATATTATACAGTAAACCTAAATGGGTATCTTCGATAACCGGACTCATTGGTTTAGGTGCAGACCTTGCGGGTGGTGGAAGCCGCGTTTTTGCAATGCGCCACTTTTGTAGAAGCTTTCTCGAGCATGTACTTAAAACATTTCTCGCACACAATAGGAAGCTATGTAAACATTTGATCTCATAGCTATAATTCTTCCCAGTTTTATTTGAAAAGTGCGTCTTTGCTTTGTCGTGTTAATTTTATGTGACTCTAAAGAGCAGTTAAGAACATACTCTTATTACATTTTGTACAGCACGGCACGTATCACTCAGAAGTTAGTCACGATTGCGTCGTCCGGCCCCGCGAGCTGAGTGACATCGACCAATACTTGTCTTTGGGCATGAATAAAAAGTCGCAGTTTCGCCCGAAAGGCGAAGCACTGATTGCGATAGCAAATTAGGGGATACCTACAGTATACGAAGTAAGAATAGTAGTTTTATCGGGCGTATGAACTTGTAAACATCGCCATACTGGCTAAATTAACAAGCACGGTGTCACGCGCCCACAAGCAAACATGAACACACATCACTCGATGACCGCGGGAACTGGCTGTCAACCCACTGGGGTTACGAAGCACGGCAGCAGCAGCGAGCGAATTTACCTTCGTGCTGCGTCTCGCATCAACGCGAACTAATCCGCGAAAACACAGCGTATGGCGGACTGTGTCCCCGACGCAGATGGCTTTCACGGTTCCGTGGCCGCCGCCGGGCCGCCTGGAGTATAACGCGAACGCTCCCCCCCCCCCCCCCCCCCCCCTTCCTCTCTACACTCACCCCCGGAGCGTTGCGCGCGACGGAAGACGGCGCGCTTCCTTCCCGCTTCCCTCCCTTGCGTGTGCGAGATTGAGCCGCGATCACCGGCTCACCCTCGCACGCTATCACTCGCACATACAGCATACGGCGCGCGACCATGGTTTTATCACCCATTGGACTTCATACGCAACCTCACGGTGACGGCGACGACGACGGCAGAAATACGCCTGGAGTGTCCATATAATTGCAATAATATGCCAGTGACTCATACAAATCACCAGAGAAAAGCCCATACGCTTTCTTTCTGCGCGCTGTAGCCACACACCTGATTCTACTTTACTGCATGGAACTTCACGGAGGGAGTGTAGAGATGTTTTAGGATTGTAATCACGTCGCTCGGCTCACTCTCCGTCTACTATTCTTGCGTTTAGAAAGCTATTTTTAGAAACCCCTCTTACACCCCCCCCCCCCTCAGAAAAAACACGATAATGCAGGCCAGAAGCAGCCGATAAAGGGACCAAGAGGTGATAACTGACTAGGTTGAGCTGCGGAAGCTGTGACGACTGTTGTGACGACACGCACTTATTCGCTCGTCAAGAATGATCGCCATTGCAGCGGGCGCTCGGCGAAATGACACCGGAAACCGATTGCGCGAAGCTTCTTATTCATAGCCAAGCTTACCCACAACCAAAAAAAGAAAAAAAGAAACTAGACCGAGTAAAAGCATGTTTTATATGAGTGTGCCAATTGCGTGAAACTTTTAACCTTCAGTTAAGTTTTACTCTGGGTAGGCTAGACTAGGCGCAAGTGACAAGAATTTCAATACATATGGTGCAACAGCCCTTGCCGCACACAAAGTGAAGGCTAAAATCATCGAACGTATTAAATATGAAATGAGGCACACCTTTGCAGACTACAGCACCAAGATCTCAAAGTGACCAGATTTGTCTGGTCACAATGTTGGGTGAAGCTGTCTTGAATTTATTTAGCAAAGTATCAAGCACAATGGTCAAAGACAGAATACAATACAGACAGCACTGACCGGCAACTAAATTTCTAAAATATTACTGTGTGAATGCTCATAACATAAAAAAGCTGGCAATACTCAAATAAGGCTCCAAAGGAAGCAATGAATTAAAGCAGCTAGAAGCTGAGACAGCAGCCGGCTGTTGAATTTCCCAACATGCTCACCACCACCACCACATCTCTGATTATGCATCCTTCATATCAAAAGAATGCTTATGCATAAATTTCTTTTGAAAATAATGTGTCAATTCATGAGAATTGCGTCTGCACAGAGTGATGTTGGAAGCCACATATTGTGCGGGTGTCTGACTTGACCTTTGTTGTTACTTCGCGCTGCATCATTTTCTTTCTCAGCCCTGGTTACAAACAATAATAGCGCTGGTTACATTATAAATTTAGTTTGATTAATAGCGATGGTCTATTTGCTGAAGGCTTTTGATGTAATAATTCAACACAGAGCAATAATACTAGTAATAACGCTTAATTGGGAATATTTACCCTTGCAAATGAATGCTCATAAATGGCCCTGTATATTTCAGATAAACTGGTTTCAGTATTTCGAGATAGAGTTTTGTGGTATTGCAAGCATGTTAGTGCCAAAAAGAGTTTGTTGGCGTCAACGGAGCTGTGAGCGAGGTAAAGAAGGACTCAAACTTTTTTTTTGACCAAAAGTAGACATAATCGTAATTGTGGCAACTTCATAGCTGAATCAGCTTTTAATTTGCCACCAAAGCTTTTGCGGCTTCAAAATTGTTTCTTCACAACGTGTAAATGTTTTAACACAGACTGCGTCAGAACAAAAAAATTCTATTTCTTTCTGTACTTTCTTAGGGCACACAAAAAAAATGGACGCCACAAATATCTCATCGCTTGATGTTGGTGCTTTCCTTCTCTTGTTGTCCTTATTTTTGAGATTACCAAACACTTTCTGCACTGAACTTTGACAGTAATAAATATACCCACCCGGTTTTGGACAAACTCCACTGTCTGGAAAGTGTGCATGTCTTTGTAGGTTTTGGCCACCCTGGCTTGCAGTGGGTCATCCTGCATTCACGGACAAACAACACCAACAGCGACAAAAAGTACGGTTGAGACACGTGCGCCGCACTGCTACGAACGTGCAAGTCCATGGCAATGTGCATGAACAGATATCAGCGGTGGCACAAATAATACGTTTCTGGGATTGCTAACGTAACTGTGGAACCGAAACAACATCGCTCATACCAGTTTATATATTTTTATTTGGTGGTCTTAATGGAGTCACAAGAAATTTCTCCATTACAGGACGTGAAGTTCACCCAGAAAGTTAGACTGCAGCTTATGCCTGCATTTTTCCCACCACCTCACGTTGCGGCCCTGCCAGAAAACTGAAAAATATGCCGGAAGTAACAAATATCGGCGTCTCTTACCATAATCTGCACTGTTGAACAGCAACTGAGCGCGTGTTATTCTGTAAGGGTCCACAAAGTGGACTGTCCATTTCAGAGCACACTGATTGGATAGAGTAGAAGCTGGTAGGACAGGCGCCAATCGTCACCGCCGGCTCTCAAGCTATATATCCACTCAGCGCACGCTGAAATGGAGAGTCCACTTAGTAGGCACTTACAGAACAGCCCCCCCCCCCCCCCCTCCTCCTCCCTGCTTTAGTTCTCGAGACCTCGACTGCGAATTTTCGCGAAGTCTGCTTAACTTTTCTCGATGGAAAATGTTTTCGCATCAGGCCTTAGTAGCACCTAAAAGCGCAAGTTACAATCTCACGGAAAGTTAACTATACGACGAAGGTTGGCATTGGCCATCAAAACATGCTCGCAGTTCAGCTGCAGTGCGGCCCCTCCAATCATACAATTACAAATAGATAACATTATTCGGTACCACGATGAGCCCCAGACATATTATTGCGAGTTGTTTATATTTGTAGATATTTATAGATGTTTTTGTGCACGTGAGTTGTTATAACCCTCTCATGGCGGCACGTGCAGGCTTCGATAAGCCTTGCATCCTTATCGTGAACCGCACTGAAGCTGACGCCTGATTGTGCACCCTTAGTACTCCACGTGTCACGGGCCACTCACTCAAGTGTTTGTAGTCTCAGCGATTATAAGCGATAATTCACCTCTAAAAGAAAACACCTTTTTGGACGGTGTAGTGTAATGCCTTCTGTCATTTCATAGACAGCTAAAATTGGGGGGCCATTATTAGTGCTCACACCCTCTAATTATACATAGCATAAGCGAGATAATGTAGGCCGGAACAAAGGCCTAAATAAGTATCAGTTCAGTTAAGTATACATAACGTAAACACTGACACTAAGCTATAACACCTCGCTATCACCTTCCACCCTCAGTTGTTTTATTTTTGTTTCTACAAAATAACATTTAGTCAACAAAGTGGAATACAAGCATTAAAGCCTTCAATGTCTGGCAAATATATACACTGGGCGCGTCTCTTTAACGGGTTGTGGACTCCCGAAATTCTAGCTCCATGGTGTTGAACGTTAATGGCAATTCGGAAGCAGCGAAATTCAACATAAAATTGTATTTTGACGTTTAAAACCCACCAGCGCACCGTGAGATATGTGGGGACGCCACAGTCGAGGGCTCCCGAATAATTCTGATCACCAGAGGTTGCTTTGGCATATACCAATATACCAAAATAGGTACGAGAGCGCTTTTTCTTTCGCTTACATCCAAATGCGGCCACTGTAGCCCGAAATCAAGCCCCTACCTCGTTCTCAGCAGCGTAATGCCTTAGCCACTGAGTAACAGCCGCAGATAATTCGAATTCGCGGGGTACCTGATCGTGAAAACGATATTGGAATCGGAGTTACAGTAATCCCCATACTACTAGCACGACGTTTAACATTAATTAAGAAAGCCCGTAGCGTGTGATTATTCCCATTTAGACCTCACAGCATTCTGTTGAAAAAAAGTATATATAATACTAAAATTTAGGCCAGTTCGGGGGATCGGCAAACCCGGCGCTGTGCGGACTTGGGAATAGGTAATGCCACGTGGTGGTGTGACAGGACCAACAGAGGATTTAGGTGAATATAATAGTACAATTTCGAAGCTTTATAACACAATATTTGACAATGTTCTTTTGCATGGTTAGAACTAGGCACATAACTTGAAACCGAAGAACGAATGAAGCACTAGAACACCCAGGCGAAGCGCTTCTTTTTCTTCGTTCGTTGCTCGTACGTGTAATCATATCAAAGTATCGAGCCCTGACACACATCTTTCCAAGTCCTTTCACCGCACACACGAGCGCCAAAATATTGCTGAAACATAAATACTGGAAGAAAAGTGGGACATCCAAAAAGTTTCAGGGCGCCGTTGACTTCATGATTAAATTCTTGCAGAAGCACTTGTATACGCTTCACGGACGCTCATCGCAAGGCGGAAACCGGGACACCCTCGATATCACTGGTGCATCCAGTGGTAACCGGCTCGGCAGCGATACCACGCGACTCGCTTCGTGCGGTGTGATACCATTCAGTCGCAGTGAGAACATGGATACACGAGCGGTCAAGCGAGTGTCTTCGGGAGAACGCCTTATCTCTCAGGGCAAGCAGACGTTCTTTTCTGCTGGGGCGCCTTGCCGCAAAGTTCAACAACTCTGTGACCTCCGTCGGCTAGTGCCGTTAGAGGCCGGAGATTTCATACGCGGCTTCAGATTTCCCTCGCGTTGCGTGCATTTTCTGATCTAACTCTCATTTGTTTCATTTGTAACTCACGTGGATGCTATGAGGCTCTTCGATTTACATGTTATATGTTTTTCTGGCTTGGATGCTCCTCGTTGCATTATACAATCTTGTTGTTGTTGTTAGACACTTGTATCAGCCGTCATTGATAATGGAAAGCGCATTATTGAGCGGGGGTATCTGATGACTGTCATTAACAGTCAGCTATTTTACATAGTCACGCCTGTGCGTATTGGTGGATGTTCTCTACGAATGCTAACTTTCCAGAGGTGCGCATGAGAAGCAGCTCGCTTCTTTAACACAGCGGAAATAGGAACTCAGGTTTTCATCGACTATAACTTACGGACCTCAGCATCACATGCGCGATTTATACCACGCGCACTGCTGCGAAACCCTCGAGTATTTGCCATGTTCCTGTACCGAAAATTATAATTTCCTTGGCGGGCAGAATTCACCAGTGTTAACTCATTGTATTCACGTCTTTCAAGCATCTGCTCTTACGCTCTTCCCCCGCCCACGTGGCAATATATGTAGTTTTCACTGCAAATCCGAAGAACTTTCTGAAAACTGTTATTGTGAATCCCGTGACTAAGGCGGCAGGGTCGCACCCAGGTATTATTTTCTACGGAGGTTTTGCAGCAACATCGGCCATGTTTAAAGATTTCTATTAACTTATTCGCGCGTGTACATTACGCACATCACTTACATACGATAGTATAAACATATAATACATATATATTGATAAGTACATGTAGTGACACATATGTGTGGGAGTTGGGCTGAGCAGCATATCCCCACCACGATTATTTTGGAACGTGTCAGGACCTCCTAACCCTTCGCCTGATTACGGGTGTATGTGGAACTGCCACTAAAAGTCCTCATATCGCTACAGCATGCGCGAGTGTGAATGGCGTTTAACAAGCTTGCTGGCAAATTTCAGGTTTCTTGTCAGAGTGACTCGAACTCTTGACACTACACACGGTGACTCGGGCCGACCGCTTAGCTATCTCTTAACAACAAACTTATCTTTCCCTCTCACTTGAGTGCTGGCTATAGTCTTTGCTACTTCGCGCTGCTTAAGGTATATATGTTACATAAACGTGGAGAGGAATATATTTTCTAATTTACAGGGGAAGTTTTCTTTGTATTGACGGCTTTGAAGACATGAGGGCCGATTTCTTGGCCTTTTCAATTGCTTCCGTGTTTCGTTAAAAGTTCGTGCAAAAACAGCATAGCAGTGTTTGCCTGTCTTGTAATGATAATTAGAGAGCTGGTATGGCCATTCGCTCCAGATTCAAAATTCTGGTACGCTTGGTTCAGTATTGCGCCTCGTTAGAAAGGTATGTTTGTTGAGCGATTTACAGTGGTGGAGCATATTATATATATATATATATATATATATATATATATATATAGTAACTGTATTTTTCAATGGGCCAAGCGTATTTAGACAAAGGAGCAGAACAACTTCGCGGTTATCTTAGGTTTATTTACCCAGCAGTTTTGGTCGGTCGACCGACCTTATATATATATATATATAAGAATGCAAATATTATATTTCTGGATTCTTTTGCACAAATATGCAGTTTAATACAACATGTACGAACTGTACTTATATTTCACACTGTACCTTAGATTTTTGTTTTTATCATGTTCATTTGAAAGGCCAAAGTGCACTCAACCTAGGTTTATTGCGGACTCTGCATACAGCATAGGTTGTTTTAAAAGCGAATCAACATAAACACTGGATGGATACGAAATTCGTGACAATCTTCGGAAGAACATCTCACTACGGCAAATTTTATCTTAGAAAGACCAATTCGATGAGATAAGGGAATACTTTTCCGGAACTCTTATCCAAGCTACTCGCCGTGGTGGCTCAGTGGGAGTTGCACGGTATGACGTCACAGGTTCGATTCGCTGCCGCATTGGGCCTTTCTTCTTTATGAAGGCGGAATTCAGAAAAATTTCGTTCACGTAAGTTTTGGTACAATCAAATTTGAACCAGACCCCCGCACTACGGCGTCGCTTAAAGCCCATGCGCCTTGCTTTGGAAAGAAACTTCTGTTGCTCTTATCCAGTTTAACTTTTTCATCAACTTTGCGTCCACTTCGTAATTAAGTAAACAAACTGATAATTGTGGCACACGAGCACGGATGATACTTCTGCAAATCGGCACAAAAATAAAGGCATTTCGATCTCAGGGCAAATGCAATGGCAGCGGCCCTTGCGAGTAGCACACCTTGTTGGTTGTGTAGGACCTAAAATCTTCAATTTTCTTGTGCTCTGGTCGGTAGAGCTCGGATGGGTCCAGAATGGGGATGAGCATTTTCGGTCCACTTGAATATCTGTTCCTAAACCTGCACAGGAAGATACCAAGAGAGAGAGAGAGAGAGAGAGAGAGAAGTAGTTTTTTTTTTTTTTTTGCAACCTTGATGAAAAAAAAAAACTATACGCCATTTTTTTTCGGGTCCTCTTTTTTATTCTGGGGGGGGGGGGGGGGTTGCACTACAAGAAACGTTCGATACGTTCGTGTTCTTTTGAGAGGTTTTGAACATCAGGATTATGTTGCCATGGTTGCGTTCATTCATTAGCGTGCCGACACTTTCTTATGTAAATTATATATTATGAAAAAATTACGTACTATTTCCGCTGTCGATATGCGGTATTTATTCGGTAAGATTATGCCAGTGCTCTTGCTGTGACACAATGACGAGTAAACAATGTTCGAGAGCCGATTTGCGATCGCCTTAACGTGATCAAAATCTACAGACAGCGTGCTTAGCTCTGTTTCTCCACACTTCTAAACAGAAATGCGGCAGGGCGACTGCTTGCGGAAATTATCTTTTACCATACTGCGTTTACCGAAGGACACTTTTGTTGGCCTAACTGGTACAAGTTCAATACAGAATAAGTGGGACAGCAAAAAATGGTTCATAAGACGACAACAGGACAGGTGCCTGCATTCTCTAGTATAATGTGTCGTCCTCTTTTTTGTGCCATTTCATCAAAGATAAAGCCATCTTTGGGGTTTGCAAGCTTGGTCTCTTCTCTTGCTTTTCATTCACTTGAGTTCTAGGCGCGGAAAACCTATCGGTGCAGCATCAGACAGAAACTATCAAGCACCGAACCTGAGATTAGAGCAAAAAAAATGTGGCAGCATTTTCGTTCATGTGCATATGACAGTGACAAAGTTAACTCATATGGCACACACACACCAGCGCGTGTGCACTTATTTGATGACGACTGCTGAAGGCTCAGCTTACCTAGAATTTGATGGCGGCTCGGCGCTCTACTCGGGCGCTGTTCACCTTGGCAATTTTGCCTTGCGATCGCTGGCGGCCTCGCGTTTCGTTCTGCGGTTCCAATCGTCCCGCGGGCGTTTTCAAGCGCCTTGCTCAGCAGCTGCGGTGGCTGTTGGGACCGGATGACGACATTGTTGTGGGTGGGCGAGGGGATCGTCACATGACAGGCCCGGCAGTGACATCAGCACGGCCTTCCGATGATAAGGCGAGAGCTCGAACGAGCAAACAAACAAGAATGAAAACAGACGAGACCACAGTAGGCATCATTCTACGCCTGGCTGATCGTTTCACTCCCAGACGGTGAAGAGGGTTTCTGATGATTCCGCGTTCGCTAGACTGGTTGAGTGCTTTATCGAAAGGCTGAGAGGTCGAGTGGCTGTCGTGGTGGAAAGGGGCAGGGTGCTCCCCGAATCAGTGCGTGCTATTCGCAGCGGTTTTTCATGTACGCGATGTTTGATAAAACATGAATAGCGAGATAGCGAGAGGGGTTCGTAGGGTGTGGTTCCTTCTCTCCTTTACGAAGCTGGTTCTCTGTGGCTCTTCTCTGCAGGGACGGCCATCTTCTGGCTATCCACGTGCCGCCACGCCACGGCAGTCAAACCGAGACAAGACGCACGTTTTCTTAGAATTTTCGGCGTATCGCTCCCTTGTTGATATCAAGTCTCGGGACTCTTATCAAATAGACTGTCGCCTTCTGCTTTGCTTCGGTGGCCTAATACCGCGTAGTTCTACTCGGTCTTCGCTGGCGGCGACAACGATTATGCACATGTATGATTGGTGGGCGTAGTTATGCGTAAGCAGCACCATGCGAGGAGGAAAGGGTGTCTCTATGACGATGTCGCAGGCTTCTTTAATGTCACATGTCGGTGTTAACCCTTCGATTGCGATAGAGGCGCGTAAAACCGGGAAGAGAGCACGCGTCGGTGCCCACTTGTTCGAGTGGACGAGGAAGTCTTAGGGGTCGTTCGCGAATATCAGGTACCGTGGCTCTGCGTATCTGCGGCGTCTGGCACGCGCTTGTTATTTGCTTTTCTTTTTTCACGCCAATGGTGTCATTAGTGGGACGGGGACTACGTAGCAGCCGCGAAAAAAACCAGTAGTTTGGGGAAGCTGATCCCATGGTCACCAGAGGTAGCAAGTTGCGAGGCTTAATGTTTGCTTTTCCTAATTAGCGTGACGTAGCCGCTCAGGAGTAACTGTCCATTAACCTAAGAAGGCTCGTGGCCGGGCGCTGAATGCAAGTCTTTCACGTGTCACCTCAGCTTGTTTAATTGTACAATGAGTGGTTTTATCTAGACAGATCTGCTAGTTATTTGTACGGCGATATTTCTATCTGGACAGATCTGCTAGTATCCTCTGGCACTGTGATTTCAATCGCCGTGATATCACTCCAGGATGTACTAAAAAATACAACGATACGTACCTTCAACAGCGATAATCATTGAAGCTTGGCCTTGCAGAGCGTATAGTGGGCAAACTTGGAGTGTGCTCGAGCGTACAAGTTGTAGGTTTGCTACTGAGCCAATTACTGTTCCCAATCTGTCACAAGGCTATGTGTCAATGACCCGAGGTCATGAAAAGGGGCTTCGTTTTACTCTTCGTTGTACTTGTAGCACTCTGCTTTCCCGACAGGCATAATCCAATTGTCAGGCACAGTACAATTACAAAAGGCGTGAAACCACGTTCACATTTGCCAAAACAACTGTGCTTTGTTCAATTACGCGGAAAATAACGTACTAAGAATGAAAACACACAACCACAGCAATAAAATGTGCAACGCATGGCATACGATGGCGTTCTTCCGTAACAGAAGAAAATTTTAAAATATATAAATAAAAGAACAAAGCGAAACTATATAAAATATGCAAATGCATCGCTAGTGTTGGAATCTACATGACGCGCAACTTACGTGAAGCGGTTAATTAATGCTATAAAACAAAATGCGATTCCGACAATGTTGTCTTCTTCTTTCTCATGATTTACGTGCCAAAACCAGTTCTGAATATGAGGCACGCCGTAGTGGAGGGCTCCGGAATATATTCGACCACCGGGGGTTCTTCAACATGCACTGCAACGCAAGCGCACGGGCGTTCTTGCCTTTCGCCTCCATCGAAATGCGGCCGCCGCGGCCGGGATTCGATCCCGCGACCTATCGTGCTCAGCAGCGCAACGCCTTAGCCACTGAGCCACCACGGTGGGTCCGCACAATGTTGCTTACGTTCATGATGTGCAACGTGTAAATCTGCGGAAATGTTTGTTTGCGTACCGCACAGCTGACAATTTAATTGTCATGCAATGTTTATGCTTGCTAACTACACCGTTCACAAGCTGGGCCGAACAGACCTCTCCCTGCCTACGTCACGATGAGTCGGTCATGTGGTCTTCGGGTACCTGTGGGAGTGTTTGGTGGACAAAAAGCACGGTGCACGCACTTTGGCACGCACTGACTGCTTTGCATATAGTATAGTGGATGGTCGCATTCTTCGTGTATTTTGTGCGCGTCCGCCGAGTCGGTTCGTCTTGCCGGCGAGTTGTTGCGCGGTTTGAAGAATAAATCGCACGAAGAAAGGCAGTTGGATCGCCTTTTTCAGTTTCCTAAGATATGAGAAGCGGTGACAAACGCGGGTGCTGGCAACGCGCCGCGACAAATGGCAGCCGTCAGAAACCGAAAAAATCTGTGAAGTCCACTTGCTCTTTTCTCGAAAACTTGAACTAAGTTGCTGCTGCTTTGGCAATGTCCTGCTGGTTTCTTGCTAGATTACGCTAATTTGAAGTGCGAACGCAGAATTGAATTCAATTCTGGGGTTTTGCGTGCCTGAACCACGATTTGATTATGAGGCACACCGTAGTGGTGGAATCAGGATTATACTGATTACCAGGGGATTTTTAACCTGCCCCAAATACATGGGACATAGGCGTTCTTGCATTTCGCCCCCATCTAAATGCGGCCGCCACGGCTGGGATTTGATCCCGCGACCTCATGCTTAGCAGCGGGACACCATAGGCGCTGAGCCACCACGGCGGCTGCGAACGCAGGAAGCAACCACCGGAACAAATGCAGTCACGTTCGCACTTACATGATGAAAACTGAACATGATACGCAGGCTTGATCTAGTTGACATATTGTATTAGGTTAAAGTGAACCACCTGAAGTGTGCTTTGCTACTGTAGCGAACAAACATTTAAACGTCCTGCCGGCACTTTCGATCGCAACCGAGCCAGATCCGTGTATACAGTGCAGCGGATCTGCAGCAGTTGGTTATGCAGCAGTTGGTTATGACGGATACTGTTGGGTCGAGGTTGGCATTGGGATTGAGTTTCAGCAACGTGCAGCTAAGTCTAATTACACGAGCGGTTTTGCACTCTGCCTCCATCAAAATGCAGGCACTTTGATCGGGAATCGAGCCCGCGATGTCGTACTCAGCAGCAGAACGCCACGGCCAATGAGCCACCGTCACGGGTGTACCAGGTTTCTTCTTTTTTTTTCGGACACTGTCATGGCTATTATATCATGTTGAAAGAGTTCGGCAGGTGTTACACTCTTGTAAGACAAAAAGGCGAAAGCCTGCTGCACATTTGGTAATACTTGAAGCTATACAATCGGTGCTAGACTTCTTGCAAGACATAACGAGCCGCAATGGGAAGAACACGTGTGGCACTATAAGGCGACCTCCTGAACGCCACATATGAACACTTAACGTAGTACCTAATGTGCAACATATTAGTGCACGCACTAGGCCACACCTTTAATCAGCGAGATGGCTTCGACGTGCGTGTGTAATCACGCACGCCTTTAGTAAGCCCGAACCACGGAAGATCCGTGGCTTAAGGGAAGCATGCTCGTCTAGCCCGCGGAAGCCCGGGTTCGATTCCCACCCAGGCCGAAATGTACCAAATTTTCTTTTCGAAGCCACTAATTCACTTTGTTTACAGGAACCCCCCTGAGAAATGGGACGTCAATCCGAGCATTTCTTGCGGTGTCGGCCACTTTTCGTCGCGGTGCAGTTTCGCCAAAGTCACCGCCAAGAGCACGCCAAGGGTACCGCCGACATAGACACCTGAGGTTTCTGCCTGAATAACTGTACAGCGCTGAAGAACGAGGACATACGAAAAGAACAAACAAAGTGGCCCAAGCTACCGTGCTTTTAATATTAAATCATTGAAATGACGCCTTCTGCGTAGTACAGAGCGCGCGGCGAAAGGCATGCTAGAGGGGCACAAATGCGCATCCCAGATCCTAGACGTCTCAGAACGCGTGCGACATATATCAAACGTTCATATATGACTCCAATTTCCGTAGCGGGCTCAATGCCGCAGGCGTCACGGGATGGCTCACCCACGCCTTTCTTCTTTCACGCCTCCTGTTCGGTCAGTCGCGCCCCTCGAGAAGGCCGCGCAAAGAAGAGATAAGGGACAGCGGGCGATCACAAGAGGGCAGAACTTGAACTATAGAGAGCCTACATCTACATACGAACACGACTTCGCCTCTACTTGAAGCAAACGCGCTGCGCCGGGTGCGTCCTATCCAAGGAGGTTTCAACCTCCTTGGTTCTATCCGCTGTCGATCACAATCCCAAATCAGAGACGCAGGGAATCACGCTCAGGCGTAAACCTTGACCAAGGATGCAAATATGGTCAACATAGTGTCCTGTCTGCTATGTACAAAAGAGGCACGCACGCATTCATGCTGCCCTAGACGACCACGTTTCGTAAAATTATTTATTTATTTGCTGGCTAGCTTGTTAAATTAACTGCTTGTTGGCACCTTGTCACGCAAGGGCTGTTCAACATCAACAGACGCAGTTGCTGTGGTTACGATCTGTAGGTAAATTTATTTTAGGGGCGAAGCTCCTTAGGGTCGAGCCTTGTCCGCCGTCGCGCCGTTGTAGCCACGCTAGTACTCGCCGCTGCCGCTAGAGGCGCAGCTGTGCTCTCTTTCTCTTTTAGGGGCGAAGCTCCTTAGGGTCGAGCCTTGTCCGCCGTCGCGCCATCGCGCCGTTGTAGCCACGCTAGTACCAGCCGCTCCCGCTAGAGGCGCAGCTGTGCTCTTTCTCTTTATCACTCGTTCCCGACGCTCTCTCTCTCGTCCGTAGCTAGGGGCGCTGCGGTGCACAAGAGCGTTCGTTCCCGACGCGCGCTCTTTCTCACTCGTCCGTAGCTCTGGTTTACCCGAATGATCCCCCAGTGCTTCGCGCACTCATCATTATTCACGTCGTGGATATGCGGTGAATTTTTTCTATACCATGAGGTAGTCTTCCTGTAAAAAAAATGACTGACACAAGGAAGAATGAGTGCTGTGTGTAAGCATGCCAAAGCTGTACGGGTGAGGAATGTAGGTGTCATATATTTTCTCGCAACTCACTTTTCATTGACAAAACGTAGTCTCTTCAGCCTTTAAAGCGGAGCTTTATTGGCTCACTTGTGTCGGGGTTGGTGTACGCGAAAAACTATCATCATCAGCAGTGGCTCGAGCATCGTGTTCCGCAGCTGGCTGGTTGGCGCCCTTCGGGTAGGGCTCGCGCTCGTGCCCGGCACGCGCTGCAGCCACTGCTCCCGCGTTCGTCGTCGTCGGCTTCTTCCACAGCTGGCTCCATTGCCGCTCATCATTCCAGCGTAGAATTTCACTTCTCTGCTGGCGTCCTAATGGGGAGGCCGCGTTTACGTGGGTATGAGCCATTGCTTAAGGGCGTATGAGCCATTCGTTGTCTTACGGGACGGACAAATTTAGTTTTAAGGCAATTTAATTTCGAAGAATCGCAAGCGGCTATGGCGGGCGAATGCTGCTAACCACGCCGCCGAGCAAACTCGAGACATCGAAAGCAAGCGACAACAGCGACGAGCAGAGAAATGTACAACCCAATGGAAATAAAAGTTGCACGAAAGGGAAGGAAAAGTACAAGGAAAGGGAAGGACCAGTAGTACGAAAGAGAAAGAAAAGAAGTAAGAAAGTCAAGGAAAAGTAGTAGGTCAGGTACACACAGGACCAGCTTCGCGTACCCCCATTTTCTCGACAGGGGAAGGGCTGGTGTTTTTTTTTTTTTTTACTTTTGCAACTGAATAATGAAAGATTGAGTACAAAGATCTATTCGGATGTTTGTAACACTCTCGAAAAAGTTTGCCAGTGGCAGCTAGTGTTCGTGGTCTTCCCTTGCGTTTTAGTCTGATCAACCAACGCCGGGCATGGGCAAAGTTGTCACTGAAGCTGCAGGGTACCACTGGTTTAATTTTTGAGACAAGATACCCATACAGCCTAAACCTTGATGTGACGGCTTCTATTAGGATTTCTACATCATGAACATGGTAGCACTTTCGTCTCCTTCCCCATTTTTATTGCGATAGCAATTATATGGACACTCCAAGCGCATTTCTGCCGACGCAGTATAGACGTCGCCGTGATGTTCCGCATAAAGTCTGAGGGCGATAACATCGTCGCCGCGCGCCGTATGCTGTATGTTTGGGTGAAAGCGTGCGAGGGTGAGCCCACGATGGCGGCTCAATTTCGCGCGCGCACGGGCGGGAAGCGCGGAGGAAGTGCGCCATCTTCCGTCGCGCGCAAGGCACTGGGGGCGTTGTGCTTGCGTTGTAGTGCACGTTAAAGAACCCCATGGGGTCAAAATTAATTCACAGCCCTCCACTATGGCGTGCCTCATAATCAGAACTGGTTTTGGCATTTCAAACTCCTTAAAGAAGAAGAAAAAGCTTGAGCAATACGTATTAATCATATGTCGAGGCTATGATACAATAATTTCAGAATTTTTGTGAGGGCTGTTGTCGACCGGCCTTTTTTTTTCCCCTCCAGAAGTGAGCATACACAGAGTCGGTGACAACTTCCGACTCAGCTTTGCAACGTTAGAGGCCTCAGCGCGCGCGATCGTTCGTATATTAACAGAGATGGGGCAAGGCTCCTCCGGATCGCGATACGAGTCGCCGCACGTGGCGCGATATCGGGTCCTGCCCTTGTTACCAAGCGGACGGCGGTACGCCAACTTGGAGGCTCGTGCTCGGCACGCGCGCGCAGAGCAACAGCGGTCTCGCGAGGGACCCCGATAGTAGCCAAAAAGCACTGATCTGGGGTGTAACCCAAGTTGCTCGTTCCTTGAACTTCCTTCCCTTAGTAAGCGCTCGGCTTTGGGACCAGCGTAGTCACTGGCGTGAAAGAGAGAGTGAGAGGTGTACTGGCCTGTGTCGTGTATGAGACGAGATCTCTCGTCTCGGGATTTTATAAAGGCACCATGGAAGAAGAAGAAATATCGTGCTTCACGCTGCTTAGACAAGACATGAGGCTAGGAAACACGTGCTTTCGCTGCTGCTTGTTTGAGGATGGCGTTGTGCGCTTACCACGCTGCTCTTAGCTATTCGCAAACATTTATCATCACTCAAGACCCCACTAAATTGGTTACACTGCAGAGCGATTTGAGACGCAACGACCACGGTCTTTGCCAACAGTGCGCAGAAAAACATTTCAAGGGTCGTCCCCGTGCCATTTTCGAGAGCGACTATGGTTTGTGTGCGCGCGTATATATATATTTGTTCTGTTTTAAAGCGAATAACTTTCTATGCCTCTTTCGCATGTTTTCGTGGTTGGTGGTTGGACTTTCACTGCCGATGGAAAGGCGCAGACCCCAAGGTAGTGTGGTGTCACACAACCGAATAGCGGGGTGCTGCGTTGAGTGAACCAAGAAATTTTAGTAGTAATCGCTCCCTTTTATTCAGTCAATGTAGTCAGTTACAAGCTCGCGATAACTCCGGGGTCAACGGACGCGTGTACGCGGCTCTTTTTGACCCAATAATCCGATGAATTACGTCCGTGCAGTCGAATTGAGTTTCGTGTGCGGTTTTGGACAGAGGCTTCACCACGTTAGGGGCCCTCTGGGAGTACGGTGTCAGATAACTTGTACGAGAAGTTGTAGGGCTCGCGTGGATGTCGCGAACGATTATCTGCTTATCTGCCTTGGGGTTTCCCTCTCGACTTGCCGCATTTCTGCATACTCGTCGTCGCCAGCGTCTGGTCAAAGCGATGTTGCAGCTTCTGAAAAGGAAGCAAGAAAGCGTTATGTAACATTTCGCCAGACAACGTCAGCAGCGTGCGTCAGTGGAATGACTTATGCACTCTTCAGCAAATAACGCGTCGTGGAAAACTGAACAGAACTCAGCCCCTGAGAAGACTGGACGTCACGTCGTTTCGCAAGCTTCTGTGTGTCGCCATGGTGACGCACGGATTTCAGGGCTGGCCGGAAGCATCCTTTATACTTTCGGCCAAGCGCTGTTTTGGCCTGTAAAATTGACGCATCTGCATGAGAACCCCTTCCTTTATAGCCACGCCATCCTGTAATGTACGCGTGGTGGGGCCTTCGATCGTCAGACAGTTAAAGTTTCCTTTAGCGCCTTCATTTCTGATAATGTGTGTAAAAAAAAAAGGCGGATGTCACGCATATGCGTGAATTGGTGATAAGCGTAGCCTTTCTTTGATATGTACTGAAATGCCTTCATTTGACTTCTACGTCTTCATTTCTATGTAGCTCGACGCGCCTCGCTCAGTCCACGCTTTGGTACAACTTGGCTCCTTTCACTTCTTTCGCCACACTCGGCTGCTTCTGTTGCCGACTTCTTCACATCTGTGTAGCCGACTTTTATGTTCTGTTGCCCACTTCTTAATTTCTTGTCTCTTGTTCTGCTCGTGTGTTCGGGCACGTGCACAGTGGCACACGCCTATTATAAGGGATTGGCTGAGAATGTTTCCATACTAACTAGTTATTGTGTACCAACTAGTCCAGAAGAAAGTTTTACTATGTTCAGATACCCAGAGGCAAATGCTCAGTTGCACATAGTGACCAAAGTTTCTTAGTCGGCGAGGCAGCAACTAGAATAGATCGTCCGCAATGTGGGGGGAAGAGACAGAAAGCTTCATTGTAATAAAATTTAGGGCTATTTGATATCCAAGCCAAACTAGGTGACCGGAGAAACAAAGGCTTGTGATTACTGCGGGAAGCATGAAGAGAGAGCGAGAGAGGAAAGGCAGGGAGCTGGCATGTACACAGACTTATGTGCGCGTGTCTGGTGCGGCGGACGGCCAGTGAGTATAAAAGAAGAAAAAGAATGGCGGGATTCGGTGCGAACTCGCCTGACGCGGCACTTCGGCCAACAGCCAATCACGAAGACACACGGATGCTGGAAGAGGGAGCAGAAAAAAAACACCGCATATCCACGAAGTGAATGATGATGAGTGGGCGAAGCACCGGGGGATTATTCGGGCAAAATGCCGGAAGTGTTCTCCGGTTCCGGCTTCCGGAACCGGAAGTGGAACCGGAACCAGAAGCCAGAGCTTGGCGTACTTATACTATATATATATATATATATATGAACGAGAAGAAAGGGAATCGAGGGGCCCGATTTTTATTAATCATATCATAAGAAGCCAGCAAACATTGACACCAAGAACAACATAAGGGAAATTACTTGCACACACTAACTAAATTAAAGAAATGATAAATTAATGGAAATGAAAACGGATGAAAAAACAACTGTCCGCAGGTGTGGAACGAACCCACGCCTTCGCATTAAGCGTGCGATGGGAAAACGGCTCCGCGGTAGCTCAATGGTGAGAGCATCGCACGCGTAATGCGAAGACGTGGGTTCGTTCCCCACCTGCGGACACTTGTTTTTTCATCCGTTTTCATTTCCATTATTTATCATTTCTTTAATTTAATTAGTGTGTGCAAGTAACTTCCCTTATGTTGTTCTTGGTGTCAATGTTTGCTGGCTTCTTATGATATGATTAATATATATATATATATATATATATATATATATATATATATACCTCCATGCAAACCAGATAGCTACGGACAACAAGGGACAAGGCTCAGCCCTAAGGAGCTTCGCTCCTAAAAGAGAAGGCGGCGTGCGAAAAGAAAGAAGGCCGGTGTGCGGAGTGGACGAAGCGAGGTTATCGGGCTCCGGGTCCGAACCTCAAGACTTCAAGAGCACCGGGCGGAGAAGCGAGGCTGTCGGGCTGCGGGCCCGAGTTTCAGGACTTCAACGACGATCCGGCCTCTGTCCTACTTCGAGCCTTTGGTGTTCGTGGGTACTGGTGACATGGTGCTGAAGGCAAGTCCTTCCTACTCCCCTCCTGCGACTCCTTGGTGGTGGAGGTAGAAACGTTTATTGCCATTGATGGTGGGGGCGAAGCCCCCTACATGGCACTTGGGTGCTCCCTGACTGTGAGGACGCACTCTTATAAAGCGAAGGAGAGCCCTTGGAGCGCAATCCTTCTCATAGCACTGGAGATGATCCGGCACTGGTCTTGAGGGGGAGTGCAGGTCAAAATAATCTCCCAGTAAGACTCCGCCACGGTCTGTGATGGGGGATGAGGGAAGGTGGGGCATTTGAGGAGGGTGTGTAGGAAGTCTCCTGGTTTACCGCAAAGTTTGCATGAGGAGGGGAATTGGTCTGGGCATCGTGCATGTAGCAGTATGGGGTATGGGACAGTCCGAGTTTGTAGTCGTCGCCAGTGTGCGGCCTGCGCTATGGTGAGGGATGGGGCTGGGGCTCCTTGGCTGAGCTGCGGACAATCCTCAAGAAGCAAGTAGCGTCTTATCCTCACGCGATCGACGCCCTGCAGCTGACTGGCCGTCGCAACGCCGCCCCGTGCAGCTGCACCGACGCATGCCAAGTAATTGTGACCGGTCACGGACTTTACTGTTTAATATATTTCTTTATTGTGTGAGAACATTTAGAAGTGCATGAACGTTTCTATTAGTCTTGGTACATTGGTTAGTTGGTTTGTGCGTGTGACAGCATGTGTTAATTATATGTTCATGTCTCGTCAACAATCGGCTTCGTTGTTTCGTTTCCCCACTACGAAATAGTCTCAGTGGTGGCCAGAATAATTCGAACCATGCAAGTGTAAATACACCCCCGGGCAAACAACCCCTCGTTGACTTAGGAAAACCAAATCATCACAGGAGGTTAACCAGAAGCGAGTTTCCGGTTTGCTACCTTATACTGTGGTGGGGGATATAGGGGTTGGAAAGGGTGCGAAGACAGAGAGAGCGAGAAAAAAAAACGAAAAAAAAAAACACAGGCATAGGTAACAAAAAAGGCGTTCCGATCACACACGTTCACGCAGGCCAGTCGATTTCAAGAAGCGCAGGAGCTCTTGCACGGCTTTCTGATGCGACGGGAGGCATGAAAGTTCTCACAAAAGTATAAGCAGGTACCACGCGATTGGCAGTCTGCGTGATTAACGCGATCAGCACTTCTTGCTAGATTCGAATCTCCTCCTGTGGCACTTCCTCTGGTGTTGTTACCTGACTTGGTCCGTTGAAATCTTTGTCATTCAGGCAGCGCTTTCTCACGACGGATCCATAACGTGGTGTGCTAAAGCACAGCTAAGCCAGGTGTCACCCTGTGGCTTGAAAAAAAAATCAAAAATCGAAACGAACTGTAGAGCTGCTTTAGGCCCCATGTAATCAAGACCGATAACAAAGGGAGCGTTTAGGAGACGCAAAAAAAAGTGTTAAAGTGGGCGTACGCAAACTTAGCGTTTCAATCGTCTCGAGACTCGGGATTCCGCGAGCAGATGAGAGCCGATGGGCTCAGAATTGTTCACGTGTCCCGTTTCTCCGTCGTTGAGAGTTTGGCAATAATGCTGTTGTGCTGAGTAGTGTACATTTATAATGTATTCATTGATGTGAAATAATTGTACACTTTTGTGTCTATTAAAATTAAGCGTTCTGACCTATTCGTGCGTTTGTGTCGTCCATGCGTGTTTTAACGTTTGAAGGAACGAGATACCATGAATAAAGAAGTAAGTTGATGCCTGAAGCCATGCTTATAAAAAACCAGTCGCATGGCGAGCTACCCGTGTGTTATCAATGGCATAGCCTTCGTGCCTACGTATCGAGAACCAATCTCAAGAAGTCTGCTGAGATAACGCCCGAACTTTGCTGCCGAGGTGAAAAGAACGCTCTAGAGAAAGTTTTCACCTTTTGCGGCCCAAACAATAATCGTCGTCTATCTTGTGTGTCTTTCATTTCCTTAGCCCTGCGCATCCCGTACTTTCGGGTCACGAAGGGCATGTGCGTTATTCAGCGTGACATATCATTCTTGACAGGAAAGTAGCGAGCAGAGTTTTCATGAAAAAAAAAAAACGCAAGTAATACACGTGGAGAATATTGTTTGGAGATAAGATACGCCCAAAGGGTGTGAACGTTTATCAAAAATTGAAATTAAATTATGGGGTTTTATGGGCCAAAACCACCATCTGATTATGTAGCTCAACGTAGTGGGGGAACTCCAGACAAATTTGGACCACCTGGGGTTCTTTAACGGGCACCTAAATCTAAGCACACCGGTGTTTTCTGAGTTTCGCTCCCATCGAAATGCGGCCGCTGTCGCCGGGATTTGATGCCGCGACCTCGTGCTTAGCAGCCTAATACCATAACCACTAAGCGACCACGGCGCGTTGAACTTTTTTTTCAGAGTGTAGCTAAAGTCAAGAAGAATATTCGTTTACTGTGAAGGCGGCAAACATGTTATGAAGGGCTACCATTTCGGCCTGAAGAAGGCAGGCCAGCTGCTTCCATGTGGATGGTTTATGTACTTTCTCTTCCATTTTGATATCAGAAGTCTGCGGGACCCTTGGCAAATGTCGTATATGCAGCAGAATCTTGAAACATAGTAAATACCTGCACGTAGTCCACGAAATCAATGGTTTACTTTAGCTCAGAGTTATGGGGGGATTAGCTCGTAGTCTTTTCAGTAGAAAGCCATGATACGCTATAAAAGACAAAGTCTGTAAACTCCAAGCCATAGGAAGATAATTTTCCAAAAATAACGCACGATGGAACCACTGGGCTGACGATCAACAAGTTCTAATTGTTCGCACTTGCTTGGCCACGACTTACGACGAGGATTGTGTCTGGCGTCTCACGTTTGCAGCCAATTTGTCTGCATAGTGTTCAAAACCACCCTTAATAGAAATTAAAACCACATATAGGATAACCTTTAGGATAACGTGCATCGCCCATTCTTAAAAATTTTGAAATATCTGGATTGCTTTCTCAAGTCTTTATTGACTGGTTAGTATAGTAGCAGGCTACAGGCATGGTTGTATCCAATGCGGCATACGTTTCTGACCATCCATAAACAGGAGTTTCCTCCCACGATATCGATCGACCATGAAACCGGAGTTTCCTCCAGCGATCTTTGGCTTTTGCCGAAGCGAACGTCCCGTAGTTCTTAGAAATTCGTGGTATCTCAAAACGAATATCTGCTGTTTTTAGCAAGTTCCAGAAATCTGGACTAATTTCTCGGCTTATTTGACTCGTTATAAGGTATCCCGCTGCATGGTTACCTGCGCTGCAGCACGCAATTTCTCAAACCACTTTAAATACTAAGTTTCCCCCCAAGATCTTGAGCTTTTGACGACGTTAACATCTAATAAATGTAATTTGGATACCTGGAAGGCTTTGTGAACTATTATTTAACTGTATATATGTGGTTGCCTTCACTGCTGCATACTGGTGTGCTTACAAAGCTTGAACCGGAGTTTCCCCCCATAACTCTGAGATTTTGAGGAAACGAACCTCTTCGATTCTTAGAAAATTCGATTCTTAGGACTTCATATATGCTATCAGGCTGCTGTCTGTCGCCATTGCGGCCACATCAGCAATTTTGATGACATAGTAAAAGCAATTGAAGAATTCTATACTGACCTGTACAGTTCCCAGAGCATCCAAGCTACTTTCATTCGAAGTAGTGATGAACACGATACAGAGGCCCCTTCTATAACTAGCGATGAGGTTAGAAGGGCCTTGAAAGACATGACCATGAGGAAAGCTGCTCGAGAAGATGAAATAACAGTCGATTTAATCAAGGATGGATGAGATATCATACTTGAAAAGCTTGCGGCCCTTTATACGCAATGCCTCACGGCTTCAAGTGTACCAGAAAGCTGGAAGAACGCCAACATTATACTCATCCATAAGAAGGGAGACGTTAAAGAATTGAAGAATTATAGACCCATTAGCTTGCTTTCAGTATCGTATAAAATATTCACCAAGATAATTTCAACTAGAATCAGGGCAACACTTGACTTCAGCCAACCAAGAGAACAGGCTGGCTTCAGGAAGGGATATTCTACGATAAATCATATCTATGTCATCAACCAGGTAATTGAGAAATCTGCGGAGTACAATCAACCTCTCTATATGGCTTTGATAGATTATGAAAAAAAAACATTTGATTTAATAGATATACCAGCAGTCACAGTGGCATTACGCAACCAAGAAATACAGGATGCATACGTGAATATATTGGCAAATATATACAAGTATTACACAGCAACCTTGGTTCTCCACAAGAAAAGTAGAAGGTTATCTATCGAGAAAGGAGTCAGGCAAGGAGACACAATCTCTCCAATGCTATTCACTGCATGCTTAGAAAAAATATTCAAGCTCTTAGACTGGGAAGGCTTAGGAGTGAGAATCAACGACGAATATCTCAGCAACCTTCGGTTTGCAGATGACATTGTCCTATTTAGCAACAATGGGGACGAATTACAGCAAATGATTGAGGACCTTAACTGAGAAAGTATAAAAGTGGAGTTGAAGATTAATATGCAGAAGACAAAGGTAATGTTCAATAGCCTGGAAAGGGAACAAGAATTCAGGATCGCCAGTCAGCCTCCAGAGTCTGTAAAGGAGTACTTTATCTAGGTCAATTACTCACACGGGACCCTGATCATGGGAAAAAAATTATAGAAGAATAAAATTGGGCTGGAGTGCATACGGCAGGCATTACCAAATCCTCACTGGGAGATTACCACTGTCGTTGAAAAGAAAAGTGCAGAATAATTGCATTCTACCGGTGCTAACATATTGGGCAGAAACTTGGAGGTTAACAAAGAAGCTCGAGAAAAAGTTAAGGACCGTACAAAGAGCGATGGAACGAAAAATGTTAGGCCTAACGTTAGGAGACAGGAAGAGAGCGCTGTGGATCAGAGAACAAACGGAGATATCTGATATTCTAGTTGAAATTAAGCGAAAAAAGTGAAGCTGGGCAGGCCATGTAATGCGTAGAATGGATAACCGGTGGATTATTAGGCTTACAGAATGGATACCAAGAGAAGGGAAGCGCAGTCGAGGACGGCAGAAAACTAGGTTTAGTGATGAAGTTAGAAAATTCGCAGGCGCAAGTTGGAGTCAGCTAGCGCAAGACAGGGGTAATTGGAGATCGCAGGGAGAGGCTGATGATGGTGATGACATAAATATAGGCTATGATGATTCCGAACCTGGACAACATTCTAAGCATTTGAAGAAACGAATAGATCTTAGTAAATTCAGGATATCTGTATGGCTCTTGCTATTCTTAATGGGCTAGTAAGAATTTAGCAGGCTACCTGGTTGTCTTCAATGCGCGAATGTATTGGCAATAAGCATTGCTACAACCTACAGCATTCCTAAGTCCTTATGCGAAAATGTCGTAAATGACTAATATCGCCATGACACATCGTATTCGTGTGTCGAAGCCTCTATGAGCAGTACCACTAAGCGCTAGCCTTTCAACTGAACAAGTAGTTTGAACATACATTCTAAATTTGTTGTTTTTACTTTTGCTTGAAACAAACATTAAAAGCAGGTTCAAATCACTTGAAATTGAAATAGTAAAAGCACAAAAGGAGAAGGTTAAAGTGCTACAGCACTCAGAATAAGTTAAGAAATCGTTGTACGTTCAACAAAGCGCACAGATAAATTACACTCGGAACTGAAAGAACACAGGTTCCTGAAAAAAATTGAAGCATTTTACGGAAAAAACTTTTCGTCGGTTGCTTTCACATATGGCAACCGGCGAGAAAAAGAAGGTTGGTGATTACAGTAAGGCGTAATAATTCGGTGATGCGAAATTGGAACTACTGAGACGTAAAAAACATATCTAAACAAAAGGAGCTGTAGAGGCACAGCTCGCTCGGATTGGTATGTCCTGTACATTTATGGAGCTTCCTCAATATAGTTTTAGTACTGGTTAAAGGTCAATGAAAGACATTGCCACTCAGCCGAAGTACATCTTGATAGTTTGCTTCCGATCCGCACGATAAGCCGTTTTGCTCACAAGCATGCTATCGCATGAGTTTGAACTCAGAGGCATGCTGTTCCATGAGGTAAAGCCAGCATCCAGTGCGTCCACTAGGCGAACACCGAAGCAGCTGCGTTATGTCTGGCACTGCCCTTTCTGATTGAGCAGCCACCGTCATGGGTTGCGACCAGCAGTTTCTTTTTTTTTTGCGTTTGGCAGTAACTAAACGAGAAAATTCCTTCGCCGTTTTGCCAGCATGCAGTGAAAAATTAACAATAGCCAGATCCTCTACAGCAGGTCAATGTGGCAATAGTAAATACTTGAGCAGAATTTTGGCATATATGCGAAGAAGGGCTTCATAAGAAGAGCATTTAAACGACAGTTCAACTGCTAATACAGAAAGGTTTTGTGTGAACAGCTGTTGAATGTTGGTTGAATCGACCTACTGCTCAACGCCAAGAGCGGTCAAACCAACATTCAATCACTGCCCCATAGTTCTCAAGGCTTCATCCCGTGCTCAAGTGAGCATTTGGTTCCATCTTAGAGAGCTGCAGTAAAAGAGCTCGCTAATGCGGAAGTTATTTAAGGCACTTCAGTATAGGATGCAAAAGAACCGAACCGTGGACAAGTTGATATACATTTATCTTGAGGACTAAGCACCAACAGACGATGGACGATCATGGATGGTGTTTGTCTTCCCTTTTTTTTATCGTCCCTCACCTGCTGGTGCTTATAATCCTGAAGATTAGGAGGGTATATCACTTGCTCCTTTACCATCTTCGCAAAATCATAAGTATATCGCTGTTTCATAACAAATGGAACGACGGGGCAAGTGATCGACTAAGTGTTTTGCAGCCATCAGCATTTCCAGCGTTTTGAGTGGTGTCCGCGCACCGGCATTATCTTTCTATGGCACGTTGCACAGTACCGCAATACTGCCAAGGTACTGCTCTCGAGTAATGGCCACTCGTGTTATATCTCAAGTGCATTTGCTGCTCGTCGCATAGGGATGCCATCATGGCAGCGTTTGTCGGCATCGCCATGGGAACAAATTGCGCATATACTATTTCGTCGCGCGAGTGTTAAACCGCCAGTAGAGCAGCTCTGCTCTGCACGTAGTTATCATGAGTACTGAGGCTCTCGAGCCATGTCGATAAAAACAAAGACATATCTGTGCATTCAGCACAGCCTTGTGCAGTGCCACATGAAAATTTTCTTGAGCTGAAGCATCAAGATTACATATCGAGGATCGCCCTTCTCTTGATTAAGCCCGTCTGTTATCGTCTACTCGCTCTGTCTGCACGTTTTGTTTTTCTTCATCTCGCTACACGTAAGCGTTGGTCGGACTTGAAAGAGTGGAGTCACGTACCAGGCAATTTTTTTATGTTTTACTCGTCATTTTTTACAAGCCCCTGAAGAAAAATCGAACCAGAATGAAATTTTCCTGTTATGACTTACCGCATAAAGTATTAAAATTATGTTGCGTATTGATTAAACCCATTTTGAATTATTTCTAATAAGCGCGTCTTCTTGATCCCCGAAAGAAAGAAATTGTTTACCGACAAAGGAGTTTCACAGCTTGGATGATGAGATAAATAATTGGCCAGTGGTTTGTCAAAAAGATTAAATTAACCTGGTTGCCTGTTATGAGCTAAACCGTGAAATTCCAGAAATATTTCTGTATATAAACACTATAGGTACTGCGCTAGTGATAATGTACTTCTTGTAGTTCAGCAACTGCTTCAAAAACTGGTGCACGAGGAAACGCTGCCTTCCACTGATTCCCTCCGTTTACTGATTCCCATTATACAACTGAGCTGATCTTACTAAAATTTGGGAGAGCAGTGCAAAGCCATTGGTTATATCTGGTGATGCTTGTCATCTTTAATGAAACGATTTGACATTTGTGTACACTCGTATATAAGACAAATACAAAAGGTAATAGTGTTCGATTTGGCATATTTGTGGAGCCATGACCATGAGAGTTAATTGAACACAAATATAGGTCATAGCAACAACACTAGTGAGGAGTGTGTCCTCAATGGCTAAGCAGCTCACATAAGAAAAATACATTTTGCTGTTCTCAAAAGTATTCGTCAGAATTCAGCTTATAACAGGCAGCTTTTTTTTTCAGTGATGGTGCCTGTATTTCGCAATAACGTGTAATGTGTTTATACATGTATTGTAATAGTCTGTAATATTCTACGGTAGTTTACAACGTAATGCCGTTTACCGTGAAGACAGCAGTGAAGAAAATACTGGAATTGCGAAAGAGACACGTATGAATTCTGCTGTGCACTGTCAAATAACTAATTGCTTAAAGCCAGCGTGATTGTTAACTTATGATGACACGTCATTTCCCTGCTTTCTGAATAAGGGTTGTTCTTTGGTAATATTTTGTAACAGCCAAGTGGCACCGTCTGGGCCCAGATAGATTTGATATCTGTATGTCGCGTCGCAGCGACGTAGATTGTTTGGCCTCGCGATTTATCTTGTGCCCTCGCTATGTGGAGTGGACTGCGAAATCTTGCGCAGGACAGCCTTCGCGCAGGGATATAAACAAGAAGATGGTTCAATGAAAGGAAATCCGCAGAGAACAGTCGGGGGAGCAGGAATGCGCCCGAATGGTACTCGCTAGGGTGGAGTCTGAGAGGCAGAGCGAAGGTGATGAAAGATAGTGATGAAGTAGCACAATGCCCGAACCAGGTGGCACGCAGCAAGCAACGTCCACAGTACGAACATCATAAATCAACTAGTAGAAATACATCCTAGAATTGTGCAAATTTATCTTACTAACACGAATGCACTCAAATACATACATACATAATACATACATACATACATACATACATACATACATACATACATACATACATACATACATACATACATACATACATACATACATACATACATACATACATACATACATACATACATACATACATACATACATACATACATACATACATACATACATACATACATACATACATACATACATACATACATACATACATACATACATACATACATACATACATAAAGTGTATTCCCCTAAAAAGACAGAACATTATGATTTCATTTCTACAACTAGCTCTGTAATTCCCCTAAGCTTTAATGTGCAACCATTGTATGGGAATTCATTATGTTAGAGATATCGCTTAAAGAACGAAGTGTGCCGAGGCATGATGTTTAGATCTCGTTTTCATTTTTTGCATCTTTCAACCATAGAGAGAGAGAGAGAGCAAAAATATTTTTTTACAGAAAGGCAGAGTGCTCGGCCCAAATCCAGGTTGTTCACAACCTGACTGTAATTATGCTCATACTGTCCCATATAAAATTAACGGCAACATAGCTTGCTGCCCTGCGTGTTGCTGTACAATACGTCATGAAAGTGCAACCTCGCGAATAGGGGATATATTACTAATTTAAAGCAGCACTGCAGAGTTTGCAATCTGCCCTACATCACAAGACTCATGAGCATAGGTACATGAGAAAAGTGAGGACCACAATCAAGCTCTCCATAACGAATGATGAAATCATATTTTAGCGGCTGCCTGAATACACTGGCATTGCTGATAACAACTTCACCGAAGAGGTTGCTCATCTGGACATGACGGAGCCTGAATAGTTTTGATTCCCCTATACAGAACTGATGATGCATGAAAAATTTACTTTTTGTCCAAAACTATGACACACTCATCTGTATTTTACTAACCTCTGCAACTGTCATGTACATACACTTGACCCTTCCCTAAACCTACAAGTGCCATCATAGTTTCCCACTCTGATGCGACATTGTTGTTCCGGCTCTCACTCGGAATGGCAATTACAAAGACTTACTCTTTCCGCATTGGAATCGGTTCTAAATTATTCTTGCGGAAGCGAAGAAACAGTTCAACACATTTTGTTTCTTTATCACCGCCGTGATGCCGAGCGTGAACCTCTCCGGACAGCATTAATCTGGCAGAACACAAGACGCTTTTCGGAAAGGAAGATCCTTGGACCATGGCCTTGCGCGTCGCTGGCGCAGAAAGCAACGAGAGAATTATAACACTCCCGCTATTATTGTTTCAGGACTTGTGTTGCATCACGTGTGCGCGCAACTAGTGATCTTTCTCTCCCTATATGTCATTTCTCCCAGTCCAGGGTAGCAAACCGGACGTGCGTCTGGTTAACTCCCTACCTTTCGAATGCAGAGAAGTTACCCGGTGTACTCCATGAACTAAATGTGGCCCATAGTTTGTTTAGTGGGACTATGGCGCGTGTTATAAGTGCAGGCAAAGTTTAAAATTTCTTGATTATTTGAAGCATTTGCAATAAATTACTTGTGCAAGACCTTGGCAGCATTACGAATCGCGAAGAGCTTACGGAAACGCAACAGAACATCATCAGCTTATTTTACTAACCGCGTAGTATGTTTGCCTGTTGTCTTTGGAAAACTATAACTCTCATCCAGTCACAAAGGAGAGGGGGGGGGGACCCTATCTCGTGCATGATAAGTATAAAGTGTGAAGGTTAATAATGGCCTGTGCAATAAATACTTATTCAACCGTGCTTGAAAGCACAGTACAATATGTACTGCCGTATAAAAATGTATAAGTGTATAAAAGCACAGCCGTTATGTACAATTTTTCGCGGTGTCTTGGGAGCAATGAACGTTGCTCCAAGTTCACATTTCGGGAAAATATGGGGCACAAGTGTAGTAACGTCTGGCCAAAGTGTAAGATCGCTGGACAATTATCGCGACCTTGAATAATTGCGGAGTACTCATGTCGCTCTTATTTTTAGCGTTATATGAAGCGGGTACAAGGTTTTCTCAGTATTATTGTTGGACCAGATGAGCTGCCCAGGTCATATATGGCGGAAATAAGAGAAGGGTTATGAATTATGTGCAGGCGTAGTTCAATGTGTGAGGGGTAAAGGCAGCATGGTCAGTAAATATTTTTTAATAGCTCGACAGTATTATCTTGCCGTTATCGGCAATGAGTCTCAGTTTCCGTAAACATCCAAATGGGACGCCAAATTTAAACTTCGAGAAACAGGAAACCATGTTATGGATCGTGTTCTGGTAAAGTCTGAAGCAGTGTTGCACATGTTCCTCTAAAACAGGAACGAAAGCTCGTTCCTCGTTCCTTCCCAATATTGATACGAATTCCGTTACAAGTTCCTTTAATGCAAAAGGAACGCGTTCCAGTTACACTTCGCACATTGGAACGTGTCGTTACATTAACGTTACATTTTATGATTCTTTAATTAAAATATAGTGTCGGATAATCCTGAGCTGAAATAAAATGAGCAATTTAGAACTCACATCGAACTACGTATATTATACGAATTATAACATCGCCGGCAGCAGATTATCTGGAAATAAAAAGAATCCAGAGAAACACTCCTATGAGAAATAAGAAACTGCAACTTTGGTGCTCGTCTATTACAAGTGCAACACATATGGCACTTTCCACTTCGGTCTTCAATTGCGCAGTCAGGATACTGCGCTTCATATTTGCAAGTAGAAAGTTACTCACATGCACCAATATAATTAAATTTCTTGCGCAAGCAACCACATCGAAAGAAACAATACACAGGCGTTTAATGGATGCTAAGCTTAAATTAAATATTTCAGTATGAGTGGGAAAAAGAAATGACCAGAATACACATTCGCAACTTAATTAAGTCCCTTGTTTGAACGCAGCAAGAGTTGCATCTAGATGTTGGTGCCTGACAGACGAACCCGAAGGGAGGCCATGTAATACATCATTTGCAGTCAAAGTCTGAAAATGTGCGGTTTGTTGGTGGTCAAGCAAAAAATTAGTAATACAAGTGCTCGCAAGAATCTGAATCGGTTGCTCGCTGAAGGTTGCGCTGTAATTTCTCAAGGTCGCACAAGCCTGGTAAATACGTTTCTTTGGGCAGAAGTCGCGTATATATTTATCAGCCATACATGTCTAATTAGAAGTATCTTATGATGTAGTAAACATTTAAAAAATTGTCATTGTCTCTATTGTTGCTGGTTTTCAGCCATTATTTTTCCTTCAACAATTTTGTAAACACAGTCTAAAATATATCCAGTTATTTCCTTCCGTATTCATGGCTACGTCAACTATTTCAGTCTTCGTTGCGCTTGTTATAAAGATATTATTAAATCTGCAGCTTTAATCGCCACTATTTCCGCACTTTTATTGCTCGTACTATTTTCTTTCGATGGAGCTTGTCTTTCCCGCGCCTTTCCTGTTCCATTTTTCCAAAGTATGTACCATGTCTGAAAATATGATGAAGCTGTGCTAAAATTTATTATTTGAACCTCAGGGCTAGAAGTACATAACCCTCTCTGCAAAATATACTGTAAGAAAATTTTCAGGGAGTCCTGTTTTTAGTGTATCAGTGTTATTAGCAGAAGCTGTACCCACACCTTTTCCAGGTCACTTCATGCATGTTAACTTAAGGTGGGCCAGCCATCGGTTAAGCTTCTGGTTCCCTCAAAGCGAATAATATTTTCTGAGTGGTTGACAAATTGAAGTCGCTAGAGCAAAATACGCGAGTGGGCCCCATAAAATTAGAAATCTAGGTCAGAAAACTTGCAGGCCCGTCATGGAGTTCACTCACTATACATGGGGCATGGGTTACCGAAGAGATGCCTTCATAGCTGTTAATATTTATAACAATTATCCTCACAAACTTCAAGCGTGCGCTTTCTAATACGTTTTCTTTCTCCTAAACATTTACAAAAGCGAGGGCAAATAAAGCACCAACTGTCGCTTTTAGAACGAAAGGCAAACTGGTTACAAGAGTGATATTTAGCTTTCGCGATTATCTCGTCGGCGTAAGCACAACGGAAACGAGAACATTTTAGTCCCTATTGTGCGCGCCCCGGCTTACGACACGCGAAGCGCACCGACATGCCATACCCGTGTGCCTCGGCACGAGTTAGCATGCCAAGCATGGGACTTCGCATGCCGAGTAAGCATGCCGAGAATGAGCATGGAGCATAGCCGCCGCTTTTGGGCAAGAGAAACCAGCTATACGGCGTCGCCGCCTGTTCTTAAAAGATCCGGGCGCCCACTTTTATCGTCCTTGACTGGCTTCAAACGATTTCGCCCTTGTAGTGGAGCCCCGGCCCGCTTGGGGACCACTTAGACTGCTTGTCCTCGTCTCGTTCGCTCTGCGCGTGTGCGAGTCGTTGTCGACAAGTAAACAACGGTCCCTGCTGTCCCTGTCTCCACTTAGTCCAATCTGTCACCCTATCGGCACAGCGAGCGCGCAATCGTATATTCCCGAATTGGTTTGTTTTTGTCATCACGCTCGTTCTTTATCAGGTACAACAGTGATGTGACATTTGTGGCGATGTGAGAAGGAACCTGCTCTGATCTTCTGCGGTGTGGTAATGTCTAACCTGTGGGGGATAATTGCGATTTTTGCAGTAAGTTACTTATACAAGCGATACGAAGCGTTATATGCACCTTGCGTTATATGCGCATTGTTCATTGTCATGAACAATGGGAACGCTGTGGAGGAAAGCACGCACAAACTGTGTAAACACGCACGTGCACAATGCGCTCGCATAAGATCGGCTACGCACTTTAAGGATTTAAGTACAGGATGCTAAGTCGCGCGCATCATAACTTTAGACGCGCCTGACATGAACTCGTGGCTATACAAGAGGTCAACCTGAATGAAAGAGAGTTACTTGTTTTCTAGTTGTTGCGGTGTGTTTACTTAAACCATCAAAGGCGGGATCTACACATCGCGCTCAATAGTGTATTTTTTTCTCTGTCTTCACGAAGTTCGAATTCTGAAAGGCATGATAAAACAACAAGAACAACACAAAACTTCTGTGCAGCATTCCCTTGCTCGGCACTCTGTGTGAACGCCACGCCAACACGGATCAAAAAAGCAAGACGTTGATGTCTATGCCGCTGACTTGCCTTCTCTGTGTGTTGTGTAAAAGGGGAAACTGCGTCATGTAATGCCTAAAAAGCTATCCCACTTATCACTCTTGAATTTGCAGGAACCTGCCAAGGAACATAGGGCCTTCCCCAAAGATATCTTCTGAGTCATTTAGTACAAGAGCTTTCCATCGGCAACTATCATTATTCATTTACCAGTAACTTAAGCTACCTGCTTCGCGAATGCGTCTAAATAAAATAGTATCTTTTTTTTTCCTTTTTGTCTGGGGGTGTTACTTGGCCTACGTCACCAATATTTCACACACAAAAGAAGACAAAATGCGGACGTTAGTGTTTTCATGCATTAGACTACTTTGTTCTGGTTTTTATACTTATAGAATATTCTTTATTCATCTAACATTCCTTCTTCGCAGCTTCTGTACACCCTCACATCGTACAAACAAAAGCTTGCAATGTGTTCTGATTTGACTTGGAAGAAATTCAAGGTGTTTCTCAATGTACAGGCTCTTCTTTCTGGGGTTTTACGTGCCAAAACCAGTTCTGATTATGAGGCACGCCGTAGTGGAGGGCTCCGGATTAATTTTGACCACCTGGGGTTCTTTAACGTGCACTAGAACGCAAGCACACGGGCGTTTTTGCATTTCGCCTCCATCTAAATGCGGCCGCCGGGGCCGGGATTCGATACCGCGACCTCGTGCTCAGCAGCGCAACGCCTTAGCTGCCTGAGCCACCCCGGCGGGTGTACAGGCCCTTGTATTATATTTCCGATTTCTTACAGGGCCTCGCAAATGGGTTTAAGCCCATAGCGACAAATATATTCTGTGACATGACTTACATATTAACTGTACGCTACAAAAGCGCACACAGACTCGGTCTATGAATGCTAACGTATCGAGACACAAATCTGCTTTCTCAGGGGGACAAATACCGCGAACGAATACGAAAGTGGTCAGCACGACATCTATGCCTCAAGCTAAGAAGTTGTTCTCCAAAAGAAGCAGAAAATGCCTAATTGAGCGATGGTGAAGAATAAAAGAGTTTACCTGCCTTTTCTAGTGACGTGTTTAGTTTTCACATTTATCAGAATATTGTTACTACCTGTGTTATTACTTTTGTATACCATTACATTTGCTGCATTTCTTTCTATTCCTTCCTTGAAAGAAGGCATCTAGGGGCCTGTAAATAGCTTTAAATAAATAAATAAATATAAAAAATATAAATAACGTGTCTAGGCCAGAATATCATGCTAAAGTACCGTAAAACCTACGAGGGTGATCATTTTTAAATTTCCCGGAATTTTAAAAAATTTTCTATGGCAGGTAGCTTAATTCCTGTCTTTGAGCTAGATTATCGAACAGGCGGGCATCAATAGCACGAGAAATCGAAACACCTATTCACCTCATTTACGAAAACTCACTATTAATTTCCGATATTATTACTTAATGGCACATTGCAATGTACGAATTGTAGCCGATGAATTTTCAAGACGTATCCACCTGAAAGGAAGCTCCAGGATCACACCACTTTCGAGATATTTCTGAAAGTGTGGATGAAATACATGGGCCTTCCGAGTTACTTTTGTGCTTCACTCCAGAAAATAGCGTTTAAGGAAGTAAGTGTAACAACAGTGCATATTTACGGCAAGTTTAAAGGGGCATATCGCCAAATTGGTTTCAATATGGAATCTCATTTCAAGTGGATACGCCTTGCAAGCTTGCCGGTGGAAAATTCGTAAATTACAATATGTGCCATAAGCTAATTAATTAAGAAGTTCATTAGTGAATGCCTTTATAAGTTCATTACATGTTTCGATTTGTCGTGCAAGTAAAGTTTACCTCTCTGAATAATCCAGCTCAAGGACTAGAGTTATGTCATCGGCAACAGGTAAACTTTCAAAATGCTGGAAAACCTAAAAATGACCCCCCCCCCCCCCCCCCGTATATTTCAGGACTAAAATATTTCCTTAACTTTAGGTGTGGTGTACATGTGGCTACTCAATATCTTATTGTTTCCTGGCTGAGTAATCCAGGTGCACACGATGAATATTTGCATCATTTTGTTCATGGGCTCAAAGGACACGATATGCGTGTTAAAATCACTTTGGAGTGATTTGGAGGGAAAAGTCACTTTGGAGTGATCTCTGGAGTCAAAGTTTTGTAAACATTTCACTGTAGTAATGATGTTTTCGCGGTTTGCAGAATGGAGTAAGTTCTTTGAAAGTTTGACGAATGATGATGTCCAGCGCTAGTTCGCCGTGCAGCTAATTACGCTATCCACAGAAAAGTTGAATTTCCTGTCCCAGACTGATATCTTCTAAGCATACACGTCGCAAGCGACCAGTTAACTTACACTTCTAAAGCATGTGTGAGTCATTGTTTGAGAATTTCGGAAACGACCAAGATGAACATGACAATTAGTTGTCTTCATTAATGAAGTCATGAAGAACACAGTTCCTGCATCAAAGAAATATACTATGCTTTTTTTGAGAACCAGGTTATCGCTCGTACTGTAATAGGAGCAGCAGTGCATGTGGTTGTACCTTGGGGTGATAAATACATTGGGCTCAAGGAGATGGAGTCCACAAAATGTTAACCTAAGCGAGAACAAAAATAAAGTTCGTTGCTCAAACCTATAGTTTTAAAAGAATGCTCCCTCAGAAGCTTCGTTTACCTGTTAGATTAACTAAACTACCGCGCGTCGACCTCTTTCCCAAAGAGTACTTTTGATGAAACGAGCCCGTTATCAGAATTCATAGGGGGGAAATACGGACCGACAGGCCTAAGGCACGAATGTGGTGCTATTAGAATGAGTGTTGGTTAGCGAACGAGGTCAAGCAGCTCATTTTCCCATGCTGAGCCGTGCAGCGTGTTTAACTACATAGCTAAATAATTTTGCATGCACAAAGCTCTCAGAATGACGACTCACTTTATGCTGTCATGCCCATAAAAACATGCAGAAACACATTGAAGTCGCCATAAAAAGTAAAAGTGGGTAAGGCATCGCGATCCATAAGAACTTTGGGCAGTGATTACGTTTGGGTTCACAGATTGAGTGATCGAAGTCGGCAGGGTGTGCTGGGCGAAGGCCTGCCGCATGGAGGTGGCGAAAATGGGCCTGGTGAATTTCAGAAGATATTCAAAGCAGGTACATTACATTTACGTGCATTACATCACATTTACGTGAATAATGGTGTTGCAGTTATTTTTCTCTCCGCGTGTTCTTACACTCATATCACTGGCCTGACCAGGAGCACTGTCAGATGCCTAAAGCTCTGTTAAAAACACACATGGTTTTTGTCCAGAATGGTGATCACCGGAACGGTGGCCACTGAACAGTAAGCCAGTATCACAATTCGAAGGCAAACAAACTTTATTGAAACAAACTTTATTGGATGTTTTGCATGCCGCGGGACTGGACGTGAGGCTTTAGTATGGTACTCGTGTAATGTAAGTAAGCATCACCGCGCCTTCTAGTCATCGTTATTTTCGTCATTCTTTTTATTTTCATTTCCTTGTCGCCAGGGAACAGCACACATGCTCAGGTTACACGTCTCCACCCTTGCTGTATTAGTTTTTTTTTCGTTCTTACCTCTCTTGTATTTTGCTACTCCACACGAATAACAGGAATAATAACAGTAATAATAACAGTAACACAAAAGAACTCTAACTGGCGGATATACCTAAGATGTAAAAAGTTGTAATAAACCTGCAGATGAATTGAGCGCTGTTTCATAAAGTAAAGGTCCTTAGCTTAAGTAGAATAGATTTGTGGTTTCCGAGATAGATACTGCAAATAAATGCCCTACAATTTCCTTTGCTCGATAGTAGGCGCACAAGGCCTATATACCATGGAGTTTCAGGTAGATAGTTTCAATAGATAGGTGGCAATGGCTAGCCGAATAGCACTTGTAAGAGCTATATATCACTTAGCCACTTTGTTGAGTGTCTTGGCAGTGAGTCACTTTGCTGAGTGTCTTGGCTACGATGACTGTTAAAAACATGACAGCGCAGGAAGCATCGGAAAAGTGTTGGCCGATAGGATTGCAATTCATGTACGATACAACCTAAAGAGGAAGTGCCTATTTTAGTCAAAGGACGTTGCGGTTTTGACCATTTTGTTTTGTGAAGCTTACAGGAGGCAAGAAACACAGAGGCTGCACACAAACAGGAAAGATGGTTTTAGCCACATCTTGCTTTGAAGTCACGTGCAATGTCGCGTTACTTTGTATACGTCGTACAGACGGATGTAAATTCGTCGGAGTTACTTTTCCTTTACGTGCATAATAACATTTAGCTAAATCTGGCGAAAGAAAATGACGATGTATAACCATATATGCCTGAAACACACACATGCATAGGTCGGCAAAATAAACGGAACTCACTCAGACTCATAAAATGTATTTTTTCCTTAGGGCTCACTCCGTGATTCAGACTCGCCAAAATTGCACTGAGCTGGGCTCACTCGAACTCAGGCTTACCAGAATTTGCCGACTTATGCCTACACAAGTATATACGTGTCACCCACATGCAGGCGACACGTATACAAAGCGCAGCAATGTTTCTTTTATTGCGATAGCAATTTCATGCACACTCCAAGCGGATTTCTGCTGTCGGCGTCTCCGTCGCCGTCGCCGTGAGGTTCGGTATGGAGTCCAAGGGCGATAAAATCGTCGCCGCGCGCTGTTGGCTGCATGTGCGCGTGAAATCACGCGAGGGACGCACTTTCACGGGGAGTGAACGCACGGCGGAGAACAAACGCGACGTCTTCCGTGGCGCGAAAGGCCGTGGGGGATGGGAGGAAGGGAGGGATGGAGGCGACTGTTTAGCTGCAGCACGAAATGCCCGTTTATATAAAAACGTTGCGAGGTGAGAAGGTGGTAACGGTGCGTGAAGTTTCTCAACATGTGCCAACCAAGCAAGCATCTGATTAGACTTATTAGGGCGAAAGCCTTATTTGTCTCATGGTGAAGTCTCTGCTTCAAGGTCGCTTCAAAACCGCGTCGTCGACACGAAATGGTCCTCTTAGGATAAGAGGCGATAATGCGCACAAAACCATGATTAAAGGTGGAAGAATGATTAAGAAAGTGAACTGGGTATGGGTAATTAAGTGAAAGGGAAATGGGTATACAGAGAGGTGAATGAGGTGAATTAAGAGCGAATTGATGGTGAATCAAAGCGGTTTAGATGGGTGATAGGAGTCAAACAAAAGGTAATGATGAGATAGAGTGAGCTAAGATAATGAAGAGTAAATGAGAGTGAATTAGGAGTGAATGAAGGAGAATCAAGTGGTGATAGGGTGAATCAAGAGTGATGAAAATTGGAAATTTGGTGTAGTAGAGCAAACAAAGTGCGATGGAAGTAAAATCGAGATGATAGAATGAATGAAGGTTAACCAATCAATGATATTGTGAATCGAGAGGTAATCAAGTGTGAATTAAGGGTGAATCAAGGAGTTATGGAGTGGGGGAGTGATTTGCAAAAAAATATGTGTGAGAATTGAGTGTCCAAATGAGAATGACTCAGCAAAAAAGTGCTGAGTCACAGTTCGAGTTTGGTGAATCATAGGAAGGATGACTTGCAAAAAATGACTGTAAATTGTGCTTTCCGAGTGATGACTCAGCAAAAAATGTGGTCATTGTGTCATTGAGTTAGCGGCGCTCGGGCTTTCGCCTTCAAGTCGTCTTAGTTGTTACATAAGGAGCCCCTACTAGTTTTTTTAATACCATCCTATGGGAGGGAAAAATTACCGATGCTTATTTTATACAGTCGTGTGCGCGATCCATGCTGTGAATAAGAGAAAAGAAATAGTTCGCGCTATTTTGGTCGTCTGTCTTGCAACGTGATACGACGGCTACTTCTATGGTGATTAACAATGATTCTACCAATGATCCACTTCATATATTAAACGCTTTTAATGAGTATTTCCAGTCAGTTTTCACTCGTGACAACAACGTCATCCAAACAGACACCATTGCTCGTAGCGACGTATCCATCAATGAAATTAACATTACCGAAGAATAGAATAGAAAAGAATATTGAAACTAGATATTAAGAAGTCTGCAGGGTCAGATGGCATTCCTAACTTGTTTTTGGTACGGTACTCATTATGGACCTGTCGCTACCTCACTGTCATATTCCGCAAGTCCCTGGCATCCTCTACAGTACCCTCATCCTGGAAAATGGCTCAAGTTCTTCCTTTATTCAAGACCGGTGACAAACACGTTTTATCTAATTATAGAGCCATTTCTATAACCTTGTATTCATGTAAAATATTAGAGCACATTATGGAATATCTTGAGTCACATAAGTTACTAACTAATGTCCAGCACGGCTTCAGACGTGGGTTCAGCACATTAACTCAGCTAAGTGAATTTACACATGGCATTTGTATTAACCTCGACGCGGGCAACCAAATTAACGCAATCTTCATTGACTTTTCAAAGGCATTCGATACAGTGATTCATTCGAAATTGATGTATAAACTTGACGCAATCCTTAATAACTCCCGCCTTCTCAGCTGGATTTCTAGTTTGCTTTCCGATCGATCTCAATTTGTGTCCTTTAACAAAGCTAATTCCAGGGTGTCAGAGGTGCCCTCAGGAGTGCCACAAGGTTCCGTGCTGGGTCCGTTGCTTTTCTTGGTCTTTATAAATGATTTGCCTCATCACATAACCTCAAATATACGTTTGTATGCTGATGACTGTGTATTATATCATAAAATTTCCTGCTTTCAGGACCATTTACAGCTTCAAAAATCATTTTCTAATTTTAGCTCTTGGTGCTCTACCTGGCAAATGACCATTAACATCCGTAAAACGGTTGTTATGACTTTCACTAATAAAAAAGTTGTCGCAGTTTCACCTTAAAGGCGAAGCATCAATTGCGATAGCAAATTTGTAGAGAGCTATACGGAGTAATGATAGTAGCTTTATCAGCTGTATAAACTTGGGCATACAGCAGCACCGGCAACACGCAGAACTGTTGTCGACGCCGTCGGCGTTTTGCCCGCGTTCGCACAAAATGCGTGCGGCGTTGGTGACTGTTGCCGGAGCCTCTGATATAAATAGGCACTGCGTGCCGCAGCTAAACGTCGCCTCCCTTCCCTCCCCCTCCCCCACGGCCTCTCGCTCGTCGGAAGAAGGCGCGTTTGCTCTACATACATGGTGATTGTGAAGGAGAACAGAGACGCCTACTTCTTCAGCCCTTAAGCGAGCACGGCGCAGAACGCGCGTTTGTTCTCCGCCGTGCGTTCACTCCCCGTGAAAGACGCGCCCCTCGCGCCCTTTCACTCGCACATACAGCGTTCGGCGCGTAGCGCCAACCTTTCCCTTTCCCTCAAGAACCACTTACCGCGGCGACGACTTCTTCTCCAAATGACGTCATACGGAACCTCACGGCGACGGCGACGGCGACGGCGACGGCGACGCCGACGGCAGAAATCTGCTTTTGAGTGTCCATATAATTGCTATCGCAATAAAAGTTAGGCTATCTGCGCCGCACATTGACCACAGCCCCAAGGGACACTCATGTATAAATCGCTAATCCGGCCTATACTAGAGTATGCTTCTCCTGTCTGGAATCCACACAAACAATGCCACATTAATCAGATTGAGGCCATCCAAAAGAAAGCGATCCGCTTCATATGCCATAGGTACGATAGGGATTTTTCACCCTATACAGCGCTTTTATCCCTAGGCTTACAACCGCTCTCATACCGCCGACGCACGGAATCACTGAAGTTTTTGCATTGCATTATTAACTCCTCTTGCCGTATATCTTCAGATAATTATCTACCTGCTGCAAAACCATCTCGTACTAGAAGTTACCGTCACCTGAACATCGCGCCTTATTTTGCCCGTACGGACACTTTTAAATACAGTTTATTTCCCCGCTTAATTGAATACTGGAATTGTTTGCCTGGTCCTATTCGTTCTCTTCCTTTAAACTTATTCGTAGCAGCCAATGAATAGTTTTGATTTGTATTGTTCGTATTGCCTTTATTGTTTATTATTTGTCATTCCTCTGCTTTTCATGCCCACTCCTGCCACGATAGGGCTGCAGTATGTACAAATAATAATAAGAAATAAAAACGAAGTGCGGCGATCAAGGTCATGTGGCAGGGGCGTTTTTCGGCTTCTTGCAGGAATAAACGGCAGCGTACGACGCGCTGCTCTCGGCTCTTTAGGTGTATTGTCCTTTACCGTACTTGAAGCCTGGTCTACCGGACAACCAGTTCCTCAGATTTTACACATGCCTCGCAAACTTGTAAAAATTCATCTGTAAGATGCGGCAAGCACACAGTCATGCGCAATCTCATACATGTTCTTCTTCATTTTATGACTAATTACTGCATGATCGGTTTTTCTGGATGATTTTATGCGGGAAGACTATCACTAGTAGAATAAAGGGGAAAAATAGAAATGTAAGTATTGATAAATGTCGTATATAATAACATCAAACGAAAAACAGAAGGTTCAAGAAACGTAAAACAGTGACAACACTAAACACATCTATTATTTCACTTTGAGTTCCGTCTCTCTGGCTACAACTCTTGTACAAAGTATGTCTTTCTCTCGCCTTCACAGTATTTACTTATTTTTTATTTTATTTGTTTTTTTTCTATTTATTATATTTTTTTATTTTCCTGTTTTGTTTCTGCCTGTGTGTGTGTGTGTGTGTGTGCGTGTGCGTGTGCGTGTGCGTGTGCGTGTGCGTGTGCGTGTGCGTGTGTGTGTGTGTGTGCGTGCGTGCGTGCGTGCGTGCGTGCGTGCGTGCGTGCGTGCGTGCGTGCGTGCGTGCGTGCGTGCGTGTGTTTTCTTAAGCATAACTGTGAGTCGGCCTAGTTGGAACAGATTCATTTTCTTAAATTTTTGCGCGCAAATAAACAGGGACGAAGAAAAGGAGACACAAGGACGAGCGCTCGTCCTTGTGTCTCCTTTTCTTCGTCCCTGTTTATTTGCGCGCAAAAATTTAAGAAAATGTGTTTTCTTCTTTTTTGCGTGCACATCTTGGTGGCGGATGCAGGAATATTTCAGCGGCATTAATTCTTTTGGACAGTATACCGTCTTCCCATCTCTCTTCTTGCTGATGAAACTAGCGAAACCTGCAACCTAAAAAAAACGGTGCTGCGCCTAGTTTGCCGACAACATATAAACACGCTTCTTTATCTTCTGAATTGCGACGCCATCCCGTCTATAACGATTGCACAGCTATGGTGCTATCAGGGCATCTGAACTTACGCCTAAGAGGCACTTCGAAGCCTGTGAGAAGGGAATCGACAAAGATTCGAGAGGAAATTTGCTGCGGCCACGAAGCAAACGTCAGCAGCCGTCGAGAGATACTCGATAAAAATCTCAAGGGCTCTCGAGCGTTCATAGCGCGCACAATACTCTTAATCAAGTGTCCGCCGTAGTTCCTTAGTCTTGTAGTGATAAGTGGTAGGTATTTGTTGATCATTTAAATATGATTTATTTTTTCACGCGTAGAAACCGCTCAAGGTCAAAGCGAGCGCAACGCTCGCAATTTTCGAAGACGATCATCATCAAAAAATATCGGGTAGGCTGTATCGGGGATGCAGACGCAGTAAGGTACCTGAAACGTCTCGTGCAACGTCACGTCACGTCACATTGACACTGCTAATGACGTAAGCGTACGGGCATACAGTTTTTGCCACATTGACACTGCTAATGCTATCGTATTTTAAAAAATGAACGGCAGGAAAAGGGCGACTTTATACTAATTGTCTCAGGACATGGCACGTTGTATTGCCCACAATGTGACGTGCAGTTCCCCCGGTGCATCCTTTGTGTTCGCGCAGCTAGTCCTCTCTCTCTCTCTCTCTCTCTCTCATTTCGTTCTCCCTCCGTTATTCGTCGTCCCTCTTTGTAGGGTAGCAAACCTGATGTAGAGCGTGGGCTATTCTGCACCCCTCACTTTGCCGCCACTCTAGCTCCATGTGCCGGCTGAAGCTACGCCAATGCACTGCACACTGTTAGTGCCAGCGTCACCAAAAATATGTCCACGGCGAAGCTGGGCAACTGCATACTTGTCAGAAGCGAAAATTCGCACACACTCACGCGTTACCTTTAACCGTGTACCGCACTGTACATCTGGTTGACATTCCAGCGTCTCCTTATTAATCCGTAAGCCCCCCTGTGAAGTAACACGTTGTGGCAAACACTTAGCCTTCAAGGAGACAAAAAGATAGAAATGCGTGATTTTATCGTTATTTTATTGCGTCAAAATTCTTTGGCAAGTACACCAGCATGTAACGCGAAAAGTGTAATGCTTTGTATCTGCACAAAAAAGCGTAATTAGCGAAGTTAAGACTTCAATCGTTATAATAGGCTAAATGTACATGATTGGTAGCTTTATAAACGATAGGGAACAATTTAAACAAAAATAATGATCTTGTATTTTATATTGCGCTTATATGCACTCAATTATTTGGTTATGAGTGGTTTGCAGTAACCAATGGCCATTGCTTTAAGGAGTGCAGATCACTACACATTCAAACACACGATATACACACATGAAGAAACTCCACTAATTCTCACTTATACAATCTTCAAGCCCTTTTTCTTAGCTCCATAGAGACAATGCTCACATAATCAAAGATGGCGAACCTGAGCTGCCTTCAGGTGTGCATTTTCCATTGCGTGATTTTACTTATTGCCAGGCAACCCGTCCCACTTCATTACCGTCTCATGAGTATTAACGCAAAATCCTTATACGGCTCGTGAGTAGAAAAATCCGGTGTCCAGCGTTATGACACCAAAATTCATGGTGCCACCGCGTGGCACCTTAATTAAGATCGAGTTAATTAAGGCACTCGAACCCACTACCTTTGGTGAGAGTCGAACCCTCGATCTTTGTTGTTAATAAGGCGAAGTTAATTAAGGCACAGTTGATTAAGATAGAGTTAATAAATGCACTCGGACCCACGACCTTTGGTGGGCGAAAACAAGTATATTAGGAAGTAACAACGCATTCGAATGAGAATGTCAAGTAATTTAATTAATGTCTCGTGAGCGCGCAGGCTGTCGCCTTCATCCTCTTTAGCGTATGCTAAAGCGACTGTCAACTTTTAAGTGTTTTTGAATATGTTCATTTTTTTTGTTGCTAGGCTAAGCAGCCAGACGGTCTGTCCATGATGAATGGCATAATTATTTACGACGTACACGAGGCTTGAGTTTAGTACAGATGAAAAAATAAATCGATCGCATAGTGTTATTCTGCTGTGTCGACAGGTTCTTCTATTGTAGGTCTCGTCGTACAATTTCCGAGAATGCAAACCTGGGAAGACAACAGAAATTATGGTTAGGCTTCAAGGTGTCTTAGGGTATTATTTCTGAAAACTAGAGACCAGATTTTTGTATTGAAATGTGGGTTTCAAGCGCCGAAAATAGGCATTTAATGCTTTGTTTTAGACAAGACAGGGGCCTACATAGGCACTATAATCTGTTTTCAAACCACGACATTATATATGTATTGATTGTTTGTAGTCAACTTTCACGGGAAGAAACTGACGTAGTGTACACTTGTGAAGCCTGAAAGGCAGCAATCATATAGCGAGAGTCATCAATTCACATGGGGTTGCTGGGCACACACAAAGTCACTTATTTGTCAATCCGCATATTCAGCCAAGACACTTGATACATTTCTTCTCACCCTATGAGCAGTTCGGGTATATTTATCACCAAAACTCCTCGGCCTACAACGGCGCATAATATGAAGCAAGCCCAAAAGCCCAAACTGTGTCAGGAAAGCTACTAAACAGTTACGGGAAGAAGCTAGAAGTCATGCCCAATACACTGATGCCAACAAACGTTCTAGTAAAAAAATGTTTTTAATGTTTACAAACATTTTAAAAATTGTTAGGAACATTAAATACATCATTATAATTTCTAAGTTGCGGTGTTCAAGATTGTGTCGCTTCTCTCTCAGTATAAGCTTGACATGTTGAATCACATTAAATCTATGATGCCATCTATTATTTGTAATTGCGTTTCTTTATTGTGCCAATCTACCTTTAAAACGGTTTTTACTTGCACTAACACAACTTTCATGTACTTGCCCCCTATACTAGCCTCTGGCTATGGGTCTAGACCGATTTTGTGTATTGTTCTGTGATGTAAAAAGAAAGAATGAATTGAAGTGAAGTGTATGCTAAAAACTTGCGCTCAGTATCGGAAAAGGTGAATGGAGCATTTTCATATTTTCGTATGTTTGACGTCATGGTGCCCTCTGAGATTTCTGAGCGTTATCCTGTAAAAACCTCCAAAATTATTTTGAGCAGGAAAGAAACGCGTTTTTTTTTTTGTCAGTGACAGACTCCACGTTTGCATAAACATTTTCGACAGCTGCTGCCAGACACGTGGGATTCAATAAACTTGTGTTATGCAGTTGTAGCTGTATCACGACTCGTTCATTGTTCGCAAGAAGTATTTCATAAGCGCTTTTTGTATATCGCAAAGTTTGTTCGTCACAATGTGTTCTCTTCTTATCACAGGTTTGAACACAGGTGTAGGAACTCCTTACATAAACATTTTGCTGTATTTTAGTGATGAGTTTATTGCTCATTTGTCGCAGAGTTTAGATTAGTCGCCATCGCCTGGTATCTCTGCACAAACACAAAAGGGGAGGCGACGCGGAAAAAGGGGACCTCGTAACTACCGTTGACATCATTTCGAGGGGACTTTTCACGCTTCCACCTAATGCGTGGCGCAATATACACTCAATAGTCTTGGCAAGCCACTGTCTGCAACACATCTTTACAACAATTGCGCGCCTTTCTCTCTCAAATCTGCGCCTGCAGTATAACATGAAGTTGCTTGTCCACTGCAGAAGAAATAAATTTTTTTCTGGCATTGTAACCGAGGGTCTGTCAGATGGGCAAAGGCCCCCCAAAGCTCAACTAACATTGACAACGCAAGCGCTTATATGCTAGTTATACATCTTATGTACTCCTAATACCCCAAGCCCAATAGTTGTCATGTTGCTGATATTGCATGAAGACGCCGAAAATAACTAGGGCGTGCTAATGATTATAGTATAATCATTATACCTCGATATAGTATAAACAATATCGACGTCCTAGTTGCGATTGCCTCATTGTCAGTAAGGTAGATGCGTGTCATACTGAGGTGACGCAAATGCTAACCGAATTAAGAAGCAACTAAGAACAACTGGAACAAAAGGTACCTGACATAACATTCAAACTTCCTGTGATTGAATCTGTTGTTCAATCTGTAAAATGACCTCGGCGTGACGAAGATCTGCCTGGTATAATGAGCAGCTCTGTCAGAAACAAAAATGTAGTAATGAATTGACGACTAGATCAACTGAAGGTAGGCTTTGACGCGACACTTCGATCTTCTACGGTTTAGTTGACAGTCTTGGGGCGCAGCCCGAGTGCCATGCTCATGAGTCACTTTCCTGTGTTTTAAATCTGTTGTTTCCTGGTGACAGCATTTTTCGCACACATCCCTTGGGCACGCACGTCTTGTGCGAACCCCCGACAATAATTATAAATTTTGGTTCCTCAAAATTGAAGGAAAGCATCCTTTCTCGGCGTTCTAAATTTTGTGTTAGGGGCATCTCTATCGCTGAAGAATTTCCTGAGCTGCATGCCAATGTCAAAAGTAACTCATTGAATTCGGAAAGGATAGCGGCCAGCAGTACGCACCTCGTCTTTAGAGCACTGCACGGGCTCGGGCTTACCCGAAAGCCCGGGCCCGGCCCGGCCCGTGGGCCGGGTAGGGAAGTTTTTTCACGGGCTCGGGCCGGGCTCGGGCACAGCATGTGCTTTTTGACGCGAGCCCGGGCCGGGCTCGGACTTTCTGGTGGTGGGCATGTAACGTGCAGCGAGTTATTCTCGCGCGTCTCGACTCTGAAAAACCTGCTGCCCCGGCGCAGCTGGAAGCTAGCAGAGTTACTCCTGTGTACTTACCTTTCCTTCTTCCGTCGTATTTTGCGCTGTTTGAACAGAATGCAAAAGTCCAGAAGTAGTCGCCTCAAACCAAAGGTTGCCATTGTATTCCTTACTTAAATCAATGAGGATTATAAACAGGGATAAGGTGCCTCAGAAAGGCTGGCCAACGTTTCGATAGGAGGACCTATCTTCGAAACGTTGGCCAGCCTTTCTAGGAGGTCCTCCTATCGAAACGTTGAGCAGCCTTTCTGAGGCACCTTATCCCTGTTTATAATCCTTATTCCTCGTGTGCTACTCCATTAGTCAGCCATCTTTTTTTGATTTTGGATTACTTAAATCAATGTAATGCTTTCGGCGCGGTGCAAACGCGTTCGCGACTTGCTGATTCTTCAAAAGCGAATTGGTAAAACGATGACTGGTAAGATAAGATAATTCGGCACGCGGCTTAATATGGCACTGCGTCCATCCATGATTGCACGCATGTTCTCAACCGGCCCCCTAGCAGCAGCGCAGTACGCTGCATAATGGAGGAACAAGATTTCTTTCTCCATTTACTCCATCCATGCGCTGCGCTCACGACCGGTCGTGGCTGCGTTTCGGCTATAGTGTACTAGACTACGGTTGAGCGGGACAAGCGGTTGGGGCGGCGCATGCTTTGCAGTGAGGAGCCCGACGTGGAAAAATACTGTGGCGGCGCTGCGATAGAAGTGGATTGGGCCGCATCAAGGTCGCGCCGTTGGAAACTGCTGGCGATACTGCTCGGCAGGGTCATTCGTACTACTTTACTCGCTGGTATTGCGTTCAGACCGCCCAAATGGTGCTCATAATTGCATATGACGTGTATTTATGTCTTAATGATAAATTATTTCATTCTCTTCGATATTTTATTTATGTTTAATGCCGCTAGGTGGTCTTTTTCGGTCTCGGGCTGGGTTCGGGCCGGTTTCGAGCCGGGCCGGGCCAGGCTCGGGCCTAAAGTAAAGGGGTGGCGGGCCCGGCCGGGCGGGTAACGTAGATTATTTCTCTAAAAGACACGTATTCAGCTGACATAGTCATCATCACGGAAACGTGCTTCTCGAATGGGATCGTAGGCCATGAAATTGTTGAATGCTAAAATGTCGATAAATGCATTCGTCTTGACCGCGGGCAACGCAAACGCGGCGGAGTGCCCCTTTCCGCAGTACGGGATACCATATACGAGTATTGCCGAGAGATAAGCTTTTCTACAAATTTGAAATTTGTTTGCGCTTGTATATGCTGTCGATCACAAAGACTTCATCTTTATTGCCTACTCTCGGTCCCTTAATTCAACTAACGCATTTTTGCAAGGAACTTTTCGACATTTTAGGCGGCTTTGCACAACCTATTTTTTCTTAGTGAGTGATATTAACTTTCCCGGGATTCATTAGTATACCCACCCCACACGTATAAAATGTGGCTCTGTGTGCCTCGAGTTTATTAGCCTAGGTCTTGATTTTAACCTTACCAAACTTCTAACTAAACCAACAAAACGTTTCAGCCGTCCTGCTACCAATTTGGGCTTCCTTTTAAGCACAACCCCTTAGCTCGTTACCAGCAATCAACACTTTTTTGGCTTTCCTGTCTTAAGCCAGCCCCAATTAAACGCTTTCTCGGTAACCACTTTCAATCTGTTTCAGCTAACGGTCATGATTCTTCTTTCGCCCCAGTAACCTCGGGGGTGCTCAGGCCTCTGTTTTAGCACCACTACTCTTTCTCATATATATTAACGATCTTCGTACCCAAGTCTCTCCTGTAAAATAGCTTGCTAAAGATTGTGCAATATTCCGGAATAAGTCTAATCCCTGTAACCGTAGAGCAGTAGAGACTGACCTTGATATCATTTCCCACTGGTGTTCTCATTGGCTAATGAAACTTTGTATATTATTATTTGGTTTGTAAATATATACACAGCACGGCTGGCAATTGCCACCACAAGGGGCACAACGCCTGCCTACTCTTCAGAAAGGAGGAGACAAACATAGAAATGAGAGAAAGGAAGGAGGGGAGGAAAGAGTAAAGAAAGAGCGAGATGACAAATGTCAAAGAAAAAAAGTACAATATACAGTAGGGCCCGTCCGTGTAGGTTATGCTACTAAAGAATGTAAAGTAAAAGAAAAAGCATGTGCATGTGCCGAGTGCCATTTCCCGAAAAAGCATTGCTTGCTCTTTATTTATTTTTAATACCTTGCTGGCGTTTCAAATCGCGGAGCGTGCATTGTTTAGAGAGGTGCTTTAATAAATTATAGTGATGAAATGTACTTTATAATTATGTTATATTGAGCTTCATTTTGGATTTGTTCGTTTATAGTTTTCTGCTGCAGCATTAGCGTTACTAATGCTTTAAGCAGCAGTAATGTCCTCGCTCATTTAAATTTGTCTGCAGGTACTGTAGCAAGAATGGTAACTACCTCGAAAGGTCTGAAGTTGATCATGGTACATGTTATACCGCGAGGCGAAATATCGTTTTCATAGCATGCTTTCGTTTAGCGGTGCACGCAGAAGATTCTGTTTTCTCATTCAACGTATTGAGTTGTGAGTTTATTTGCGCGCAAGAAATTTAGAAGCAACAGCGAACAGCGCTCGTTCCAGCTTTGGAGCGTTCGACCTGCGCAAAACTCCGCTTGTTTGCTTTCCGACGCAACGCAGCAAATTCCATTAGACTGCTTCAGTTAATTTTCAAGTCATGCATTTACACTATACAAGTGATCATTGTCCAAAAGAAACCCTCACAAACTTTTTGGAAACCTGTTGGAAGAAACTCAACTTGGGGCCGTTGGTTTTATTTACTTTTGGTTTTTAATTTTACTTTGAACTGCTTACACGCTATAGAGCCTAAAAAAAAGGCCCGATCGATACCGACCGAAGTCATACCGGTCGGTGCATAAACACCCGTCTAAAAGAACATGAACGTTCTCTCGGTAAAGAAAATCATTCACATTTATCAAACCACTGTAATCTATGTCATTGTGATCCGGTATTTACTGACACTGACATTTTGTTTTCAGATAAAACAAACTAACACGTGAAATAACAGAAGCGTTCCATATCATGAAGTGTGCTGAAAAATGCATAAGTGAAGCATCGGTTGCAATTTCTGACAGAGAATTTACATATTTGAATACTGGGTAAACCTTTTTAATCTTTTCTGTTTACACTGACGACTTTGCACTGTAACCTTTTTAATCTTTTCTGTTTTCACTGACGACTCTTGTTGCACATGCTCAGTGCAGATAGCTGGGGTATATATGTTTTGTATCTTTCCGAAAATAAACAGTTGTGAGTAAGCGCTCGTGTGTCTCCCCTTCACTGTGTCCGTGTCAATTGTGTGCGCAAAAAGATTACACTATGAATCAACTTGGGCCGATTGGTTGTTGTTTACTTGTGTTGCTATTCACCGTGGTTTGAGAATTCCTACGGGTGGCAGGTGCTCCCAAGTCCGGGAATCACCTCGGACACTGCGTACTGCGAGCATGAACAAGCGCGGGTCATCGTACGTAGACGACCTTATCGCACTGTATCAGCCAACTATAAAAAGAAAGGTGTACCCCGATTCACAAATTGAACTTTCATTTTTTTTTATCCCTAGACACACTGACCCGGTAACTTTACAGTTTTTAGCCTCGTTATCTCAGTGCAGAATATTCGTATTTAGCTTTTGAAAGCACGGCAGACATTACTGCCTATATAATATGAGATGCTATATGCGATATACTACAACACGAGTCGCAGTGCGGAGTTGTCTATGAAGGTCGAAAACAGTCAAGTATCGTACCTGTAGCAGTGGAACAATGCCGCGAGCAAGTGCTTGCACTTTTCGAAGAGGCTCGCTACGAAGGAACACTACTCTTCTTTTTTTTTTTTTCGTCTTTCAAAATACCTGATGAAGCTCGCTCGGCAGGCCGGACGTCTGCAAGCACAGCGCAACCTTTCCCGCGCTTTCGTCGCTGAAATCCTTGAGACCGATCAAACTAAGGTGTTCGGCTGCACAAACCCTTTCGGCTTCGACGAAACACCTCAATTCGATGCCACAAACGAGAAACGTGAGCGCGGCACCAAGCGAGAAGGCCGCCATCAACCTGGATGTCGTAGCCATCTTTGTTTATTTGGACTGTGTTGTCAGCGCAAGTAATGGATTCTGGAGTTGATAATAGGCGCAAAAGACCGAAATTGCCTTTTATAGGCACTATAAAGGCAGTGCTAAACCACATGCAAAGCCCTAATTCGCACATATACACCAAAAGGTGGGGCCCTGGCGTGCGGGAACAAGTAAACATTTACAGTAATCCGGTCTCTAGTTATCAGCATTCATAGCTTTACTTTTAGTCTCCTTCGCAGAGTGCAAAGGATGAAGGCTGGTTCTACTGCTCATCGTAGTGCGAGTCACGGTATCTATATGGTCGTGAGTTGTGGCACAGCATCTCCTTGGATAGTTTATTAGCTTGGTGTTGGTTTTCCTCTTCCACTCTTTATCTTCTTCATCTTCTCCTTCCGATAGGATTTCCGAGTCACGCCCGTAATGATCTGACCTATCGAAACTTTAAACGAGCAGAAATCAATTTGCAACCTTTAGGAATCCCTACAGCCTACCACGCGGCATGTTCATGTTACTAGATCACCACCAGTAAGTACATCAAGCGACAGACATCCATAGCAGAGCGATACGCTAAATGATTTTTTCGTAAGGTGTTCGATAGGCCATCGAAAAGATTACCATTACTGGGTGGTGGTGTCCGCATATCTAAGTTTTGATATGTGTATCAATAGAGATATCCTTAATTGTTGCAACGCTTTACATTTCCGAGATTGTTGCTGAATTATTTTTGTGCGGTGGAAAAACATTATTGAGTGGTATTTATTTATTTATTGATACTGCAATCCCAGGGAAGGATTTTCGCAGGGTAGGCGTACAGATACAAGCACGGATCAAATATTTACAAACAAACAAAGCCAAAAACAACAAAGGCCGCAAATGATTAGTAAACAAACAAAATGGATCAGCATTGAAGACAACAAAAAAAGTTCAATGATGGCAGTGCAACATAGGGGTACAGCAAGGTTCATGGCATATCTTAATTATTCAGGAACACATAAATATTGAGTGATTATATTATTACAAAATGTAAGTGGCATAAAGGCAATAACAATGAGAAATGAGCAACTATATGGGCAGCAGGGAATGAATACATCAGAAAATAAATGTTAATGGACACTGAGGCGGCTGGTGAATGAGGTCAGAGATTTCTGTAGTACTTGATCGTTAGTAAGCCGATTCCATTCCGTGACTGTTCTTGGAAAAAATGAATATTTAAAGCAGTTATTACGCTGACGAAAAGGGGTGATTGTAAGATTATGACGTTGTCTTGTAGTGTAACCTGAGGAAAAGGATATTAGTCCGTCGATATTAATCTTGAAATGGCCTTTGATTATTTGGTATAAGAACTTAAGTCGAGAAACGCGATTTCTTTCGGATACAGATGTCAAACCAGCCCTATTTAACAGATCAGTTACTGATGTGCGTCCATAGTTATTGTAAACAAAACGAACTGCTTTCTTTTGTATGTTTTCAATTTTATTAATGTTCGTTTTAGTAAATGGATCCCAAATTATCGCCGCATAATCTAATATTGGAAGGACAACCGATTTGTAAGCTTGAAGCCGGACTCTGGGTGTGGAGAGTTTTAGTGCTCGCCTAAGAAAAAATAGTTTACGGTTAGCATTGCTTATCACCTGATCAATGTGCTTAGTCCAGTCAAGGTCGTTAGTAATCCATAATCCTAGATATTTGTATTGTGCAACTTCGGAGAGGATATTATCAGCAAAAGAATATTGGAATATTAGGGGATTTTTCTTGCGAGTTATTCTCATGTAAACGGTTTTTTTGAAAATTTATTGGCATCTGCCAGGCATCACACCATTCAATAATCTTTTGGAAGGCCTCGTTCAGTGTTTTTTGATCGGATGTAGTTTTAATTTCGGAGTAGAGCACGCAGTCATCCGCGTATAATTTAATATGAACTGGAATGTCTTTTACGATGTCATTTATATAAATGATGAAGAGAAGTGGCCCAAGCACAGAACCCTGAGGGACTCCAGAGTCAACAGAAAGAGACTGAGATGAATGATTACGAAAAGTGACATATTGTTGACGGGTATTCAAGTATGTTGAAATCCAATTAGTAATCTTGTCATTTTTTATTATGCTATTAACTTTGGAAAGCAGCTTATTATCGAGACAGTGCTACATTGAACACCTGGGTTGGAACCTGGTGGGTGGCACTGCAGTATATTTGATCTTTGTAATTTTGAAGTTGGTCACGTAAAAACCTGCGTCACGCACGACCAGAATACGCTGCCCCAAATCACATAAAGCGTCCCTCCACACAGATATCGGCAATTAAACATATTGGCCCGCCATCTAGCCGGCCAACATGCGCTAGTAAATTTCTTCACTGTTCCGCGTCTTTATCGTTATCGCTTTTTTTTCAGCAAGCGGCATTATAATTATGATAAAAACTGAGTCAGCATTCTGCTTATTGAGTCTGCGAGTCATTTCGTTAATGCTTCATTTCATGTGCAAATGAGTGTGCAAACGCAGGTAGCTCCAAAGCTGGTTTTACAAAGACTGTACCATAACATTTCTTTTTCTGCGTGCGTTTGTCTTCCCTCAGCGTGCCTGTCGTTCGAGCTCATGACCATAGGTGGAAAATCGACCCTTTGATGTGCACTGACCTTTCCATCCCCGCACTTAGTTCCGTCAACAACGTAGGCGTATTTGAAGAGCTGGCTACCTTTCTTGTAGTAGCATTTCAAGTAACAGTTTTTCGCGCCCCATTCCTGGAAAAGACATTAAAAGAGGTTTATCTCAGTTGTTTCTAAATTCGCATGCTTCGGACACAAGAAAAAAATGATTTATTTATTTCAGTTGTAAGAAAGAAGCTAATGTAGGGCAAGATTTATTGGGTTAAACGAAGAAGAATATTCAGCACACATAGCGCCCAGTTTTCTACGAACAAGCTTGATTGCTGTTACTGGATAACCAATAAGCAAACACGTTAGTCGAATTCCGCACCACCAAAATAAGATTGTTAACTGCTATAGTCAGAATATCCCACCGAAATCATGGTGGGAAAAGAGCGCGAACGTTTGGCCATGTACCATCGACCCAAAACGTTTACGGCCCACGGGACCTCAGAAAACGCTAAATATCCGAGCAGCCTTTAAAAGTAGCCAGTAAAATTATACATCACAATGTTGTTCGCATATACCAGTAGAGGCTGGAAATGGGAATACCAGGCTGCGTTTTGAGGCTGCGGAGATATTCAGCTTTTTGTCAGATCCCTTGGTCCGTAAACTTTTTTGGTCGATAGTACATAGGCAATTGAACAGCGTGGACACTGATTATCAACTGATTTATTGGTGAAATGAAAAGTATTAAGAAGAACAGACAAGAGGGAACTGCGCATACGTCAGTAAAAAAATATCACAGGAGAATATTCGTTCATGCAGCTTGCTTCCCCACCCTCCCCTTTAGAAAAAAAAAAATGTATCTTGTGTTGCTTCTATTATGCATCCATGCCAACTTGGCCAGTTTTCAGTCTTACGATTGCATAGAAAGCCTAGCAAACAAGTACACAGGTGTTATGACGCTTAAAAGTAGACTCTCTGTATTGCTTGAGCCTCTGAAAAGTAATCTGCCCAGCACGGGGCGTTGCAAATATCTTTGGTGATGGCTTCGTCGCACGACATATATCGGCTGCGTTTGAAGCTTGCACTGCTACCAGCAAATGAGTGCATTCGTTACTGCGATTAGCCTTCTTTGGGTACTAGATGTATTTGTAGGTCTGCTTATACCTGTGTCGAACCTCTTGCACGGTGCGCTTCCATGAAAAAAAAATGAGCCTTTAACATTTATCCGGTCAATTCTAGAGATCATTTTCAAGTACTCTAGAAAGCTCATGCGGTGCAGTTTGCATTCCGCTGGTTGAAATCGGACGTTCAGAATATATTCGCCTGGTTCATTCAGAATGCCGCGCTTTCAGAACACCACGCTTTCACTATGCCATTCATTCAGAACGCCGTCCTATCAACGCATGGAGGTGCTCCCACCTTCAACCTGAGAGCGCGACCGAGATCCCACAGAAACTTGATCACGTACGTGGCTACCGCCATTGCTCTGGAAGCACCTTGCACAATCATTTGGGTAGGCTTTCTCTATATCTGATCTCGAGATGGCTCTGCATCACTGCAAACCGAGTTGGTGCATGGTAGAAACCAGTCGAATGTATCCATATTTCTCAGTGTTGGCCCGCACCGTCGTGCCACACATCTCGGAGGCCACTTAGCGGGCGCGCTGCTAGATGGCGCAATGTGCCTAGATGGAAGCGCGAGAGAGGAGCTCGGCTGGAATACACGCCTCATACATGACTATTTCAATTGTGGCAATAAGGTGTGTCACTATGTGGATTGCTTCACCGCTAATCGCATTACGTCGACATTGATGATGAGATGAAGTCTGTCGGACTTTTTTTTTGTACATTATCGCGATAGCAATCGTGCGAAAGAGGCGCACTACAAGGCACAGTTCCCCCGTCGTGCTGCATCGCTATTGAAGGCGCATGCACGGCTCGCGTGCGTTGCGTTGAAGGGTCTCAAAAACGCGGAGTGGCTTGGCAGTAAAAACGACGAAGCAACGCGGAAGCATCAAGCGCAGCATTAGTTGCCTTGCGTGCTCCGTAACGCCAACATGTCACATCCAAATATAGTTAAAACACCGTCCGCCGAGTTCAAGCGGAATGCTAAACCTTTCTATCGCTGTCAGTGTTTCGCCCTTCCGCGCGATATTTCCAAACTTTTCAAACATGAAGAGGACTAGCATACTCCTGGACATCATTATGACTTATATTTATTAGTAAATGGGAACGCTCGCAGGACAAAATTTAGCAACGAAAGTACAGTACACAAGAAAGAAAAGAACAAATGACACACATGGCACAGGTTCTTTCAGAAATGCCACAAGTCCTTCAATTTTTTATGCACGTTCGTTATCTCAAGGTTGTTGGCGGGTAGATACTTGATCTCTTATGATCGTTGCCAGAGACATTGAGACACCGCGTCTGCATAGCCGTTAGGCTACATGATGGCCTCACTTATATTCCATGCACACTAAAAAGAAAAGAGAGAGAGAGGGGGGGACATGTACCACATACTTACGCTGTCAGCTTTCCCGTAGCCGTAATCATAGTACACTTTCCTACAGAAGATGTCCCATTTCACCCTGTCTCCTGGGAAGTACTCCGAATAAGCAGGATGAAGGTCTCTGTTTATACGGCTCAAACAGGTGTAATTTGGACGGCTGAAACGAAATAAAAGAAGCAATTAGCGTCACCTCTTGTCCATGGTTCCCATGTTAAGAGTACTCAAGAATGGGCAGCTTCGAAACGGACAGGTACAGGTACAATTTCGTGTGAATACCTGATTAGAAAGATTGAATTACGGTGGCATTACTAAATGTTACCGGACGTTTCTCGTGTGACAAACGTAAATATCGCTTTTCGCTCTTTCCGGCAAGCCTTTTAGCCGTGATTCAATTGATTTTTTTTTCTTCTTCTAGCCTTCAGCCATTGGTTCGTACCATGGCCTTCGAGATCAGATAGGCGAGCGCAGGAGCCATCTCGGGGGCCACGCTCTGACGTGGGTCGCCGCGCCGGAATTACCACTGTGATAGATTTCTCGGGGCGATGCGTGATAACAAAAAAAAAGTGAGGTGAAAGAGAAACGTTACATAAGACGGGCCGTGATCTTGCACAATAAGTTTTAAAAATATGCACGCTAAGCCTGGTGAATAATACACCAAACCATGGTCAGCCGACACTTGTCGACTGACTACGCTTTCTGAAACTGCAACCCTCACCCATGAAGTTTCTGTAGAGTTAATTATTCCGAAGGACCGCACTTTCTTTTTTTTTTTTTTGCTAGTAAATTGAGATAGAAAATGTCGCCATCCAGCAATTACCTCAGTTCTTATTCGAAGAAATTAATACCCTTATTCGCAGTTTCGATAAAAATTGTAATGTATACTCGTATTCTTAGCAATAGTTTTACGCGCTCGCGAGTTAATGAACAGAAACAATTCTACTTGTGCGCAGAATAAAGTATGAAGCAGCTGTGCTTACTTGTAGAAATTCATTATTTCTCTTGCACAGCAGTGGGAGAAGGAGTACATTTGAGGAACGTTGAATTTGTAGCTCATCATGTAGCCATCGTCCCAAGGACAGTCCTCTGAGCCTATCATACCCGGAGGCCAGCCTCTAGGCGCGGACCCGTCGTGCATGCATCCTAGTCTGAAAGAAAACGTGAGAAAGCAAATTTAGGGTACCGGTGTTCATAAGTGAATACAAAGTTGACATCTTCAGAAACGAGAATATTACTCAAGGATGAAAGCCTCTCCTAACGATCTTCAATTACCCCTCTTTTGTGAAAGACCATTTTATCATGTGCCGGTGAATCTACGCATCTCATCACACTTCCCTTTTCTAGGCCATCATTTGCTGCCTTTTTCTTCCTTTGGCACGCATCCTATCGTTCTATGAGACCACAAGCTATCTGCTCTCCGCATTAAATAACATGCTTAACTTCACTTCTTATCTTTAATCCCATGTAGAACATCAACTACACCCATTTGCTATCTTATCTATACTGCCCTCATCCCGTATCTTGACGTTGCACCTATAATTTCCTATTCCATCTCGCACTGCGCGGTACATAGTTCTTCTCAGGCGTCTGCGATATCTCCATACTTCTTCCCGATATATACGTACTGGTAGAATACACGAATTCTATCTCTTCCGTTGTAATAAGAACCCCAAGCTGCAGATAGTCACTTGAAAATGTCTGCCACATATACTATAGCCCATTTTTATGAGTCAGGAGATTCCCTTCTCACGATTTGGGTAACCTATTACTAGGAACACTTCTTGTTGGCCTAGTTCGCGATGCATAGCTATTACCAAAGAAGTGCAGATACGGAACGACTGCTTGTCCTGTCTCCTTCCTTTGTGTTTTGTTAATTGGTGTTCCTCTTCTAATACCTATTACAACTTGGTCTAGACAAGCGTGCTACTGCACAGCTTCAAGAAACTCGACAAACACGAATGTTTACTAGGCTAATTAACAGTGCTTTAGCCTTTTACAAGCGAGTCCTAATTAATACTGTCAGTCTTTGCCGGGGAAAGTTTTAATAATTTATCGAGAATTATCTACAACGTACTAAAAGAAAAAAAATCAATTCTAGAGGTGTACTTACCAAAACAATTATCTCATTATGAGGTACACCGTAGTGGAGGACTCCCGATTAATTTTCATGAAATACGGTTCTTTACCTTACACCGAATGCACCCGGTTAAGGAGTGGTCTTCTATTCTATCCCCCATCGTCTCCGCTGTGACGGGGATGGAACCCATGACCTCGTGCTCAGCAGCGCTACACTGAGCTGGAGCTGCGGGTCTAGAAGAGCATAATGTCATATCCACGTCGTAGTTGCAGGGGTTCTTCTTCACCGACGAATATTAGGCGAATGTACAGACCGCCGAAAGCGGAACGAGTTTATAAGCTGCGGGCGATTAGTTTTCTATGCAAGTAGGGGAAATTGGGGCAAAGTGAGACACGGCAAAGTGAGTGCAACATAATTTACCTAACGCGATTTACAAAGAAAACCCTTCACCAGAATAGCTTCGTCCTGGGACCGAGGTGTGTTCCTAGCTTCGCGTTTCAAGTGAATACAGTCACGATTGGTGGAATGAATATCAAGGGGAAAATAATCAGCGGTTGCGTGTGAGCTGTGGGGGTACCGAAAGGATGGCAAATTCTGCAATTGCGTTATTTTGAAGGCCTGCAGCGGCACCAGGAAAGCCCACAGAATCGACGTAAATATCGTATCGATATCTTTGTTCATTAGGCAGAGTTCGTGAAAAGTATTGAGCCCTTCGCTTTCCTTCTTTTGCACAAATATACATTAGATGAGGCTTACGCGTGGAGCAAAATGTGACATTGCGACGTTTTAGGAAGTTTCAATCAGTGTGTCTGTAAATACTGAGCTTGCTCCGACCTCTTTGCCTTTCTAATAAATTAATATATATATATATATATATATATATATATATATAACTTGCTCCTTAGGTGTAATGTTTGCCTCTTTTATTTAGGATCGCCTCAACATACGCCACAACGACGAAGAGAGCTGGCTGGTGAGATGAAGAGGTAAAAGAAAGCACTGGAAAGCGTAGCGCAACATCTTCATCAGTTCGCGCATCTTCTCAGCTTTTCCGTGTTCCCAAGGACGCGCTGAATATAAGAGAGAGGAAGCCGCCACAGCAGTGAAGTACTGAAATTCTTTACAAGGTTCATCTGGAATCTAAGCCATGAGTTCTAACTGAAGAGCAAGAAAGAATGGTTGTCCACTGCATACTATGCATGGAAAGGCTCTCTTTGGGCTCACTAGCACTGCGTTGACCTCATACCCTCACAAGAAGGATGTTATGGTACCCAAGTCTGCCAGTCATGCGACCGCAACTCTAGCGAAGAGAACCAAAACCTAAAATAAGTGACAGCTACAAAGGTAAAGGTGAGCCATCGAAGCCACAAAAACCGAGAAGTTGACGAAGCAAGTATACCACCGCGTCGAAGGACTGGAAGTGCCTTCTCTGCTGGTAGAAAACAGCGCCGAGCTCTCTCTATGCGAAGACAGTGGCCCCACGTGTCGGGGCCCATTACACTTGCTTTAACTCTAAGGTCTTGATTATTTTTTACGGGGGCCCATGTGCTGCCTAATTTTGTCACGATATTAGGGGCAAAGTGAGGCATTTTATACTTTTTAATAATTTTTATTGGCTGCTTAGACTAATTTCAGTGCCAATATTTTCTGGCGACAGTGTCAGGCGACATCACATGGAGCTCAAAGAGTGAAACTGATTTCCCAAGCTTGAAGCCTACTTCAGGAACCCAGGAAACAGTGGTGACATCGCACAGTGGACCGGCTAAAGCAGTCAAATCAATGAATGGAAGCCCTGTAGACGAGAAGGCTGCTGAACAATCGGAGCAGCGCAGTTATGTGTCTGCACTGCAGCAACCCCATTCGCGTTGCGATGAAAAAACACCAAAGGAGAACTGTCAACAGGTGCTACGTGCTCTCTTCAAGGCCCTGCGATGACACATAGAGAAGATGCGGGCGAGCTCGATGAAGGACATGCTCGAAGTAGTCCCGGCTCTCGAGTCGGTGATTATAAGATCTGCCTCCTCTTAAAGCACCTAGCAATATAGATGTGTGTCACGGAGCGGCATATTTTCGAGAGTTTTAGAGTGGTTTTTACGCCAATTAACGGCCGCTAGAAACGTCGTGTCCTCACGGGGCAGCATATAGTTTCTCGAGTCGTCGACACGCCGATTAACGGCCGTCAAAAAAAAAAAAAAAAAAAAAACGTCGTGGTCCCACTGTGCGGCATAGTCTCGAGGAAGCGACACGCCGATTAACGGACCCAGAGGTGTGCGTGTGCGTCCGTGTGGTGCAGTGCCGGTGCTCGACCTTGGAGAGAGGGGAATCTACCGTCCTCCCCTCCTGGTGAAAGGGGTGCGGCCAAGACTTTTGGGAGGAGTCGTGAAATAATTAGGTGAACTCTGCATACCGGCAATTCCCCTACATAGGGAACTAGGGAAAGGAGAGGCTATTTAAGCGCAGGTTTCGGGCCCTGCTAATTAGTCTAGAAGCTGAACCTATGCGCTGCTGAGAAGCCGTCGGGGGGCTAGTGCCGTCCAGTATCGCCTGGGCCACCTAGCCGCGTCGGAACTCCAAGTAACTAGTTGACGTACGAGACGTCAAACCAGCGTCTGCAACGATTGTTCGCCTCAAGTTAGCTCAACCTGCTTGAGGAAAGTCGTCAGATCTAGACTCCCGGAAAATCCAGCCCAGCAATCGCATCCACCTCAACAAGATCGGCCCGCCAGCATTCTTCGGGAAAGCTCTGCGCACCGACTTCACGGTTTTTGGACTTTCTGCTGCTGTCCGGCCACGCGTATGACATCGTTGTTTTCTTTTGAACATTATTTTTAGTGAAACGCTGTTAGGTGTTATTCTTGTATATTTGATCCGCGCCCTGTTTCATACGTATATGTATTGTTAATTGCTCATCATATTTCTCTGTCATCATTCTGTTATATTAAGTTCAGGTGTGTTAGTCTGTCTTGTGTCTTTTTTATTATTTTATTTTATTAATTCCTTATATTTCTCATTCAATAAATATCTGTTTCTTTTTACTCCCGACTCTGACTCTTTTCACTATGTTCGCTTGAGTACGGAACGACCAATCGGCTTGTATACCCCGTCGATCGACTTCGCGCCGACGACGAATCGGTGACAGCTGTGACAATGTGGTCAGGATACGATGTTCACCATCTCGCCAAAAGGTGTCACTTATTATCCAATGGAGCTGTGCGGGTCTTGCGTGCCATTTATTTGAACTGTCGCTTTTCTTACACAACATGCCTGTGCCAATATTTGCCCTGTCCGAGGCTGGCCTTCCAAGCTCCAGATCAATTGCTGGTTATGTCGCACATGGAAATCAAGGTATTGCGACATTTCCGAACGGAAGCGCCATGCTATATGTCAGACGTGAAATCCCACATTATGTTCTACCAGTTCAAGACCTTTGCGGCAGTGCTTCGGAGGTCACTGCTGTACAAGTGCGGCTGGTAAACCGAAGCCTCAGCGTGGCGTCCGTATATGTGAGTTCTTGCCTGAAGGTCTCGATGGGAGAAATCATGATACCTCTGTAGCCGCTGCCTGGCTCCAAGGGTTATATGAGGGAACTTTAACGCGCATCATACTCTCTGGGGTGACAAGGTCACTGATGCTCGTGGGAAGCATACTGTTAGTGCTTTAGACACTGAGGGATTCTGCGTGGCGGATGACAGGCAGCCAACGTTTTTCGGACCACCGGCCTCTTACACTGTCATTGAGTTGACATTGCACTCAGCGGACATCCTCGCATCGTCAACAACGAGTAAAGATAGAATGGGCAGTGACCATTTTCCTGTCTTCCTCAACATTGCTGGATATAGAACCACCGGCCGATGATCCTGTCCTGTGACGCATTGGGATACGTACAGGGACGGCCTAAGTGAATCATCTGTAGACCTGTTCGCGGACATGCTACGTAGCAAGAGATTAGCTACCGCTGAGCTGAAGCTACCCGACCACTTCCCCGCTCCGGACCTAAAGCTCAAAAATCTATCCGCTGCCCGTAGAAGAGCAGAATGGAGGCTGATGAGGACGAAGGGCGACCCACCAATGAAGACTGTATTGCCCCTAGGTGTCACGGGCCAGCGCTGGGAAAGAAGTTATGACTGGGACGCGCACTCTGCAAGGTGCGGGCGCTGAAGAAGAAGTAGAGGCTGAGGACGCCGGCTTGAGTTCTTGCACGCCATCTTGTCCAGCTGTCTGTCTCGCCGACGCCGGGTACTTCTTCCATTGTCTTTTCGTCACAATATATTACATAAGTAACACAGTGATCCGAAGTTACACAAGGAAACTAAGAAGAGATCAAGGAGCAGCATTTTGTGCAAGCCTATCGGTCTTCACACCAGTTCCAAGGATATGGTGGGTCGTGAATACCCTTGCTGGAAACTTTCTACAAAACAAGCCATTCGATGCCCTAGCATTGAAGTTAGGCAAGACGCTCGCTTGTCTTGCGAATGCCTTTGCTCAAGTATACTCTTCCGGCTGGTCAGCCGGCACAACCAACCCGCCACCACCGCTATCGTCTTTGATGGATGCTCCTTTCACACTGAGAGAGTTGGAACTAGCGATGAGCACCCTCCGACGTGGCTGTGCGGTGGGACCTGACCTTATCAGTAATCAGATGCTGACTAACCTACTGGTTGAGAGACGGCGTGACTTGCAGGTATTTTTAACCAAGTGTGTGCCAGAGGGGATATCCCACATTTATGGAAGGTAGCATGGGTGGTACTGGTTCTGAAGCCTGGAAATATTCCTGCAGCCTTGGACTCCTACAGACTGGTATCGCTGACCTCCTGTGACGCGAAGCTAAAAGAGAAGATGGCGTGCACAAAACGCGCATGGTACATCGAGCAGGGTCGGAAACTACCGTCGTGCATGACTGGGTTTCGGCAGTGTCTAAGTGCTCAAGACAATGCGCAGAACCTGCTAAGCCACATATAACATTACAGTGCGGATGGCGTGCCGACACTTGCTGCTTTTATGGATGTTTCTAAGGTTTACGACTACGTGTCTCAAACAGCCATCATCAGCCAGTTAGAAGTTATAGGCGTCACGCGTCATCTCTTGCACTTCATATATGCATACGTTTCTCAATGATCGCCACATCAGAGTTCGTCTTGGCGACACTTTGAGTGATGAAATAGGTATATTTCGCGGCGTGCCACAGGGGAGTGTTTTATCTCCCTTATTATTTAACATCGCCATGGCTAGCCTCCCAAGAATACTAAACTATCGAACACCAGTGAAGATATCTATACATGCCGATGATAATGCATATGGGTCTCCGGCTACCAGTATCATCGCCTCGCAGGAATAGCGCAGGGAGCAGTAAATGCCACTCAGGGCCATTTGGCAACGGTTGGCTTATCACTATCAGCAGAGAAATCATCATTCGTACTATTTCCTGGAGTGAAAAGAAAATCTACACGCTTGAAGCTGAATATGAACGGATACCAGATTCGACAAGTCCCCACCGTCCGATTTCTTCGCGTTACCTTGGACCACATGCTACTCTGGCGCCGCGCTGTTGACCACGTTGTGGCGTCATCGTCACAGAGGCGACATGTGCTCGAGCGAGTCGTTGGCATACGCTGGCGCAACTACCCCATGTCGATGCTACGCCTACATACAGCGTTGGTTACAAGTCGGATCCTATACCAGCTACCTTTGATGTCGCCCTCAGATAGTTAATACGAGCGCTTAGACGCCATGCACAGAAAAGGTATTCGACTGTGCCTCGGAGTCTCTCAGCCGGCATCGAACAAGTGCTTTACGAAGCTGAGTCACGCCCTCTGTGACTTCAGGCTTCCCAGACTCTCATGACCCTGCTACTGCGTCTGAGTGAGTCTTTGCCTGGCGTAGCCCTTTTAAGACGTATATGTAACAGGCCGCGCTCACATTTTTATACAGCGATGAACACGCTCCGAGTCTTAGGATTGCACTGCTCTTGACACAGGGAAAAAATAGAGCGGCCCTAGACATTCGAGGACATCACATGCAACTCAAGTGTACCACGATTTCAGTCAAAGAACTGCATTCCATCTGCACAAGCCAAGTCATTAGTCCTAGAACATTTGAATACGACTTATCCGAATCACCTACAAGCATACACAGATGGCTCCTTCAAAGTAGACGAAGACTGCTGCGAAGCTGCATTCCATATTCTCTCTCTGAGATATACGTGATTTGGCCGTCTGGACTGTATAGCCTCGTCGACAGTTGTGGAAGGCGTGGCAATAGCTGGTGCTCTGCGCAAACGAAATACTTTGCCACCGCGAAACGTGGTTGTCCTTACGGACTCAAAGGCCGCGTTACAATAACTCTACCGTGGTCTGCCATACATCAAGTTCCCGGCGCAAGTCACAAGCCCTCGTGAAAGAACTCGACAACAAAGGCTTCACAGTAAAGTTTCAGTGGATTCCCTCCCACGTTGGTATTTCTGGCAACGGAAAAGCTGACACGCTTGCATACGCAGCACTCTATCATCCCCCCAAAGTCAAAGCTCCAAAGAGTATTCAAGTTAAAAAATCTCAAGATGAAAGTCCCAAGATGAAAGGGGCGCTCTCCTGAAGAATCTGCAAAAAAAAATATCCTTCCGCATGCGTGCTTGCAAAACCTTGTATTTCCCGAGGGATCAGTTATAGCCCGCAAAAAACACGTCTCCTTATCGAATTCTTAAGAGAGACTGGTTTGATGGACATGTAATGAAACCCTGCAGCGATATTGTAAAAGACGCTCGGGCGAGCAATTGCCGGCCTTGATCGTCAGGCTAAACCCACCTGTTGCTACAATTCACCACTACCACCACCACCACATTCCGAGGACACTTTCGCGTCGTGTTGGATTGTCCAAAAAACTCCTATCTCGTTATTCTGGTCCGTACAAGATTTTGCGCCAACTCTCTGACGTGACGTACAAGATTGCACCGGCAGGCGAATCTTCAATGCCTCTCTACCTAAGCAGGGATGTCCACGTTGCTAGACTCAAACCCTATGTACCCACCTTAAGTGATGCTCCATAACCTGAACCGGGACGGAGCTACCCCACCGGAAGGGGAATGTTTCTGAGAACAGAACGAAGCAGGTCTCACGAGAAGGAGACCACGAAGTCTGTGGCTGTTGCTTGGGCACCATTACATCTTCTGTAAATACACATCCGTTTACACCTCTGCGCTTGCCTTTTTCCTGCATCAATATTATTTCAGATACTTTATTTTTCTATATTCTCAGCTTTGACTCCCACATTTTTCTTCGGACCCCCTCATCTGCCAAATACCAACAAAGCTGGCTTCTTTGTCCCTCCCCCATAGTGAGTGGGCGCAATAACTATTTTAGGAACAAACAAGTATTTAAACAGGGCGGTGGTCTACATTGTGAAAAAATCCTGCTGTCGCGGTACATGACTTCAGATCCAAAGGAATCGATGAAGGTGGCAGTTTAATAGCCAGTGCTCTACTGAAGATGTAATCACGAGGCTTACAGCGAGACATATGAAACGAGGGAATCTGCTTAATTGCACGGCACAGCGCAAATATTCAAAGCTACTTACACGTGAGCCAGTTCGTGCGTGAAGACGTAGACACCATAGTAGGTGTGTGGACGTTCTTCGGACATGCCCACCTTCCAATCAGTGCACGCTGTGCCGGCATACGCGTAGCCTACAAAAAAAGAGTAAATGACGGAACTATCACCCATATATTTCTTTTCAATCCTTCATTGTTTCGCCGCTGTTTTAGTAATAAGATGGAGTACACAACCGAGTGATGATTACCTCTGCAGACATCCCAGCTAGCTAAGAGCTCACCGTATCTTAGAGATCTCTAGCTGATTTTTACACACATGTGTAAGGTGAAATGCAGTAATTAATTTGATTCACAGGAAATTATCTTCCTGACAGTACTTCGATATATATATATATATATATATATATAATCATGATCATATTAAAGCCAACAGACATGGTTGTATTTTTCAAGTTCAACCTGGTTTTGCGGTGATATTGCGTGATATTAGGCACCAATAAAAATTTGGCAGCGTATTTATTGTGGCCAGTCATATAATATGTGTTATAGGGCCATTTCTTGCACATAACTTACAGAAAACCTATATGTCAAATTTAGGAGAAAGTTACAGAAACAAAAATAGTAAATTAGTGCTTAAATTCTTCTCTTAAAAAAATTGTCTACCAAATTTAATATTCTTGGTTTTGTGACTGTGAAGGGAATACTTGATTTTTCTGAAAAAAAAAACATTTTCATCCACGTGTTTTGGCACCATTTGACCAAATTCAAACACCCTCAAATGCAAGAATTTCGAGGAAAAGCTTTTCCTGTCTTAGCGATCTGATAATATGTTATTGAAATCGAAGTTTGTCGAACGCACTGATTCGTACAGTTGATATGAAATGACGCATATGCATTGTTCTTCCTTAAAATAGTTTGGGAGGGGGAAAAAAAGGGGGGGGGGTCGGGTCAGGCCTGGTGGAATTGGCCAAATATTCGGTATTTCTAGCGGAAAAGGTGGATTAGGACTGGCAAATTATTTCCTTTCCTGCGCATGCCAACAAAGCCTCTTTCGATTCAAGCAATCAAAACGCGCTGGAGTTCTCCTTTACCGGGAAAGTTAAAATGACACTGCAGACGTTCAGATATGATTTTCGGGAACTTCGGACATCGGAGACTACAGCGCTACAAGTAACTGCAACCACCGTAACAATATTACAAAGAGAGAGCCTTCCTTGATGAGGAGTTAGTTCACCACGTGTGCCCAAGAGAAAAGACTGTCCCTACTTTCCCTCCAAACGTAATGTAATTGGCAACACGATGCAATAACAGCGTGACAAACCGGGATGGTGTGCCCTTAGAACTTACTAATCAGTGAAAACAACGTTGGCTTATAGGAGAGGACGCTCACAAAGTTCACGGCTGTACTAAGCAAGGTCTGATACGTTACCTCCAACCCAAGAAGCAAGTGTGTTGCCTTCCCATTCAGACAAATTCCGTCTGAAACATAGCAACAGAAACAAATAAATTTCATTGAATTTTTTTCTATAATCCCCTGGCCTTAAGGTCAAGGCTGAAGCAATGTTGAAAACTCCCGAATCCTGAAATGTTCAGTGGTACATTGTTCACTTTTTAAAACTATATGACAGAATTGAACTCGTGTGGCTGATCTAAAGGTTCAACTGAAAAAAAAAACACTTTGTTCGTGTTTGACTGAAACATGAAACATGACTGTTAATTTTGGCTGCAACATGAGAAACGTGAACACAAATGCACCTAAATACCCCCCCCCCCCCCCTTACCATTCTTCTGTTTTTTTTTTCTTTGCGTCAGCTTATATGACTGCTCAGCGAACATTGTACGTCTACCTTATTGGTCCGCTATTTCCAATCCACATGCTCGAGACCAGAATCACCCGTGTCAAATTTTCTCGAATGGTAAAATAGCAGTATGAGCGAGAGCTCGCTTATTCACTAAAGTTTGGAATATCAAACCAGGCATGGCACCCAAGTTTTCTCCGTGCGCTATCATTAATAGGGACATTAAAAGAAAACGCGAAGTCGAATTGTACTGATAGATGGCGCTAATGTATTTCCGCGTTTCTCATGCGTCAATAGGTTATTTAATCACTGAAAAAAATCGTAGTAGAAGAGTGATTGAGTGAATATTATTTTGTTCGTAGTATAAAAAAAGTATAGAAAACACATTTGGATTTTCTGCTCTAACACAGTTCGATTATATCATACTTCTGCAGAGTAAACAAAGCAGAACTGCAGGTAGTACACGAAGTCGCAGTTTCACCCGAAAGGCGAAGCACTGATTGCGCTTGCAAATTATTAGACAGTTATACAAAGTAGTAAGGAGAGCAGTTCTATCGGCCGTATAAACTTGTAAACATTCGCTTACTAACTAAATTAACAAGCTTGATGTCACGCGCGCGCAGGCAAACATGAACACAGCTCACTCGATGACCGCGGACTCTCGCTGTCAAAACACTGGCGTGAGGCAGAGTGTCAGCAGCAGCATGCTGCCTCTCGCTTCCATGCGAACTAAGAGGCGATAACACAACGTACAAGAAACCATCCGCCCGCGCGGCCACGCTCAGCCGCGTCATACGTAGCCGCAGTCAGAGTATAACGGTGTATTTCTAGATGTATTTTTTTTCGGCATTAATTACGGAGAAATAAAATATCGCGAAATTATGATGGGTGCGGGGTGTTAATATTTTTGCATTAGGCCTTTTATTATTTGGCCAGTTTTTATTGCGACAGCAATTATATGGGCACTTCAAGCACACTTCTGCTGTCGGCGTCGCCGTGAGGTTCCGTATAAAGTCCACGGGCGATCAAATCATCACCGCAAGCAGTATGCTGTATGTGCGAGTGAAATCGTGTGACGGTGAGTCGGCAATCGCGTCGCAATCTTGCGCAAGCAAGGGTGGGAAGCGGGAAGGAAGCGCGCCGTCTGCCGAAACGCTAAGGAGTGAGCGTATGGACGTCGGGGTGGGTGGGAGGGGGCGTTACCCTGCGTGGCCAGAGCGGCCGGACCGCGAGACTCTGGGGGGAGGGGTAGGGAGGAGGAGGGCGTTCTGCGCTGCGCGCGCTCTGCCGGGCGGCTGTATCTTTGAAAGCCATCTGTGGCGGCGCAAACTCCGCCCTCGCTGTGTTTTCGCGGCTTAGTTGACTTAGTTCGCGTTGATGCGAGCGGCGGCACGAAGGTCAATTCGCTCGCTGCTGCTGTCGCGCTTACTCACTACAGAGCTTTAACAGCGATGTTGCGCGGCCATCGAGTGAGATGCGTTCATGTTTGCTTGTGCGCGCGTGACACCATGCTTGTTAGTTTAGTTAGTACGCCTATGTTTACAAGTTTACGCGGCCGATAAAACTACTATCCTTACTTGCTGTCCACTAGTTTGCTATCACAATCTATGCTCCGCCTTTCGGGTGAAACTGCGACTCTTTTTCTTACGCCCGAAGATTTTCTTCCTTTCTCTATACCTTCATAAGTTACAAATTTTCAAGCGATTATTTAAAAAACGTTTACGAGCCTGAAATAAAGACGAAGTCGAGCAATAGCCTTGTGTTTTCTTTCTTTCGTCTAGAAATCAGTCCATTCCTATTGCGTGTTGAGTCTTCTCCACTTAATTTGGCGCCAAGGGAATTTACATAAATCATCCGCAAAGCTAGTTTCGTATTCGGAGAAAATGTAAACTGTTTTATTCACAGCCGTTCGTATTTGAATCCAATAATAACTTATACTTTTTATATATTAAACAAATGGGTTCGTTAAGATACTGCGAAAGATAACATAAAAAGCTGACTCACGCTGTAAGCAGAAAAACAATGTCAGCAGACGAAAAGTAAACTTGTTTTCTAACATGTACTGTGAAGTTCCACAACGTCGGGTCGTAGAGGATATTTCGAGTTGCTTCGTATCCACGGACTCGAACCATGTACGGCTCCTCTTGCTCCTAAAGAAAATTAAACATTATTATTATCATTGAGTTGTTTCACGAAAACTATCGAGTAGAAACGAATATATAAACATAGGCAACGCTCTGTGTGCGTAACGCAGACAAAATAGTGACCATACATTGCAATGAACTGAATGTAATAGTAAATTCGGGTTCTTGGCTCCCGAAGCTCTATTGGTCTGCTCTTAGAAAATTTCGAGGCAAGTCCCCTATGTAAAGTGAACAAACTTTATATCGGCAAATAACATACAACGAAATAGCAATCTGGAGCAGCTCCCATGGGCCTATAGTCCGGTATTACAGCATACGAGGCTTCCTCGCCTCGTCTACGGCAGGAAAGAACCCCTCGCTTAGATCTATGGCTTGTTATGCAACAACTCAAAATGTGATCTAGCACCCTGCGAGAGTGACATAATTTTTTCGGTTCTTCATTGGTCTCTTCTGCCATCACTCTCTATACCTGACGCCAAGCATCAGCCTCGCCATTGGCCAGATCCATCGTTGCCTCACTACAGCATGCCTGTGGTGCAATACTGTAAGTCAGACGGGTCACGCGAGGTACGCGCCTTTAAGCTGTATAACGCCGGATGAAAGGGAACATACGAGCACCAAAATTTACAGTAATAAACTCCTCCGTCCACATACTTCAATTTGTTTCAGGAAATACAATGTTACAAGGCTTCTTTCTTTTTTTTACTTTTTTAAAAGCTGATGAGTACTATATTTATTCTACCGTCACGTATTTACTATGGCGTGCAATTTTCGCACCCCTCATTTATTGCACTGATTTGCATTCGCTATTCCAGCTGTACCAGGCTCTCTTCGTCCGCTACATTCGGTATAGCCTGCCAGGTTTATCAAGTACGAGCCCGTCACGTTTTCGTACGCTGGAAAGTACCCAGGAACAGATGCTGAGAACATGCCTAGGGGTTCCACGTTGCACCTCAATTAACTTATGGTACAATTGAGGAAGCTCGCGTCACTCCTTTACCTGTCTATCTACGATGCGAACCTCTTCGTGTATTCCTGCGGCTGTTGTGCCGTCACCGACGCCACCCCTTATCTACACTTCCTGACATACGGCCGGACCCCTCTTTTTCAAGAGTCATTAAAAGCCAAGAATCCGCCATACCATCATGCTGTGCCCCAGATGACTTTCCACGTATGCCCCCATGGGTGATGTCCCACATATGTGTACGTCTATCTATCCAGCAATTTCTAAACAATCGCGAATACCTACCGTGGGCCTCAGACATCTAACACTTGATATATATGTCGAAATAGTATGGCTCCTCCGTGAATGTGTATACAGACGGATCGGTCTCGAGCGGCTTTCATCGTGCCTGTGCACCAAGTCATTCGACGGTTTCGTCTGCGCAACGAGACGACACCAGCATCTACGGAACTAGTGGCTATCGCAGAAGCTGTTCACTAAATTGCGCGACAGGCTCCTCAAGTATGGACATTCTTCAGTGATGCAAAATCCGCTCTGCAGCTACTGAAGAGTTACAATGAAAGAAATCTCTTGCAGAGTATTGGCTCTTCGCACTACCGAGCTATACACTCTAGCGGAAGAGAACTGTCACCACAATGCGTTTCACTGGATTCCGAGTCACTGTGGCGAACACGGAAATGAATTGGCCGACGCCGAACCGAAGAAAGCACTCAAAGAACCAGTCACAGCTTGCAATTCCCTTTTCAAGAGTGGACGCCAACTGCCATCTCTCAAGTGTCCTTCGAAAAGTGACAGAAATGCACTGGGACAATCTAGATGATCGCCACAGACGACTCCAAAGACTGTACCGTACCATAAAATTTCGGCTACCACCAAAAATTCCACGCAGCTGTGCCAGCCTTCTGCACAGACTTAGGCTGGGGGTGGAGCTTATGCGGGGGTACGTGCACCTAATGCGACGCACCGAGTCTCCAGACTGTGAGCTGTGCAAGGTGAAGGAGACTACAGGTCATGTGCTTTGTGACTGCCCTCAGTACGTGGAACAGCGTCAAAAGTTGAGCAATCACCTTACGCGCCTAGACAGCCCACTGTTGTCGGAGGACGTTATTTTAGGCCCTTGGCCAGACATTCAATCGAGTTTTAAGGCCACCCAGGCGTTACAGGACGTTTTAAAAAATACGGGCCTAGACTGTAGGCTTTGAGTAGATCAAATTGCTTGCCATATGTTTTACATTCTCCTTCTCTCGATCTCGTCACCCATCATGCGACTCTTTCTTCCCTCTTTCTTTCCCTCTTCCCCTTTCCCAAACGCAGAGTAGCTGGCTAGAGGAATGTACTTCAGGCCAACCTCTCTGCATTTCTTATCATTAAACTTTTCTTTTTCTCTTACATTTAAACGAAGCATATTTACTTCGATATTTTGAGCTCATTCTGTCACTCCGAGTAAGCATGCAAGCGCGGTGCACGAAACAGAATTGGCATGCTTGGCAGCGCTTCTCGGAACGTGACTGGCTGGACAAGGTTTAGGAAGAAGCACCAAAGAATATTCATCGACTATCATCATTTCTTAGTCCTGGATAGCTTCGGGGCTTGTCTCGTCAACATCGTGAAAGAAGAGTAGCAGAACTTTAAACCCAACTTTGCTGTAATCCCAGGGGCTTATCTACAGGACTGCAGCACTTGAATGTCTCATTATAAATACGTTTTTTTTTTTCTTTTTTAGCTTCGTGCGCAAGGATGTACACAGTGTGGATGGCTAGTGACGAATATTGACACGTATAGATGTTTATCTTTCACCGGTGGCCGCTTTCCACCGGCTAACAAATGTTAAACGTTATCGCTCGGCGCAGGACGCGCCTGTATCGGAAGTTTCTAGAACGTTATCGATGCTTCTTTCCATTGCCTGTTTTCACCGACGCTTATGTTATCTGATTGCATGACTGACGCGAATTCTCTAGAACTTTCTGGAAGACACGTGGGCATCAGGGATTAATCTAGAACCTTCGATGACTCAGGTATAAAAGCCGACGCGTTTCGCCGCTGATCAGATTTTCGACGATCGCCGACTGTGTTCGCCGCTATCGTTGTGCTTTGAGTGTACCTTCCTTTTGTGGGCACAGGTTCGCCCAATAAACAACCAGTTTCGTTGTACACAGTTTTACGACTGTTTTCTTCAGCGTCACTACTACGTGACAATATGATATCATTCCAGCTGGGAAATAAATAGACCTCTAGTGACGATGGTAGAGTATACTGGCACCATGTTCCATAGTTTCTCGCAGAATCTTCGAGTCTACATTCATAAAATCGGAATCTCAAGCAATTCACTTTCGAATCAGAATCAGCGACGTCCACAAGTACTTGACGTTACTGTGGGCGTTGCTGTTCGGGATACCAGTGACCCCTGAGATGGCTCAGAATCCGAGAGGTTCGATCGCTCTCAGCCAGTCTCGGGTTAGACGGAGTAGGTTCTTTGTAAAATAACATTTCCTCTGTGCTGGACACACCGCACTGCTGCTAATGATTTCGCTGACGATGCTGCCCGGTCTAGCCATTACGAAGAAGCTCAAATGGCTCCAGTCCCTCTATCCAGAACCGGCGCTCCGAGACGCCGTGGTAGCTCAGTCGCCATGGTGTTGCGCTGCTGAGCTCACAGTCGTGGGGTCAATCCCGGCGACGGCGGTCGCCATTCAAGGCAGATAAAATGCAAAAAAAAAATAAAAGCTTATGTACTTAGATTTAGGTGCACGTTAAAGAACCCCAGCTGGCTCAAAAATCATGAGCCATTCCACTCTGTGTAGGTGAATGACCAACTAAGCTGTTGAGCACACGACACCGAGGTGACACAGAATGGGAAGGCCGCGTATAGTCCGGAATCCCGAGGAGCAACGTGCCTACGAAGATCGACTCCAGGAACCGAGACGAGAATGCAATCGTCGCCGGGAGTGCGCACTAAACACGGCCACCCCATTACGACGAGAAAAGAGAAGTGAAATTTAAAATGGCGAACTGCACCTAGTCTTATATACAAGCGGGACGGTGCCGCGGCCCCGGGAGAGTGGCAGGAAACTAGCCATGCAAGCGGTTGGAACGCCGACAAAAAGAGGGCGGTGCGAACGTAGACATGGCCGACACGGGTCGGCCATTTGGGCTAAGATCCGATCGTAGCCCAAACACGGGTGGCGAATCTGCCTTCAAGTTCCCGCGCCGCTCGTTGCTGTGATGTCATGACATTTGAAGACGTCTGTTCTGGCCTATAGTTAAATTTCCATTCATCAGTGGCTGATAATCCCGGTCATACTATTTTATAAACTAACTATAACAAGTACCAATAGCTAAGCATTGAAAAACGCCAGAGTATTTACTGTATTTCACTGAACAAGAATTCAGCTCTAGCAGTAATCATCAGTGGCTGATTTACTTTATTATTTGGTAATCCCGGTCATACTATTTTATAAGCTAACTATAACAAGTACCCATAGCTAAGTATTGAAAAACGCCAGAGTCAGCTGTTACCTTGAAGATCACCGCAATGAACGTCTGTCAAAGCCCGTAGTTTTGCTGTACGTCGTCTTAAAGGGACAAAAAGATAATCACTAAATAAATTTAGACCGCCAAAGTATTGTAATAGAAAGACATCGAACGCCAGACCAAATGAACCACTTCCTGTTCTCTTTCCCTTCTTCCTCCTCTTTTCCCCCATGCCCCGTCTTACAAAGACTTCACGCTTTCCCTTCGTTACAATATCTTTTTAAATTAATTTTTTGTTAATGTCGTTGTCATTTAATCCCCATTCACCAATGCAAATTTAACTATAGGCCAGAGCAGACGTCGTAAAATGTCGTGACGTAACAGCAACGAGCTGCACGGGAACTTCAAGGCAGCTTCGCCACCCGTGTTATATGCTCTTGCGTATTTTCAAACTTTCCAAGCCTCTACTCATGGCAAGACTGTATTTTTCGTAATTGTAGAAAAGTACTTCACTATGACCGGCGCAACTTATTATCTTTCGTTAGCGTCCCTTTAAATGCGGGATTTCGCCCACCTATCACATCTTCGCTCATGGGTACAAGAAGCTGTTCCAAATGCGTGAAAACGCAATAAGTACTGCTTTCCTAACCTCTACTGCAGCATCAGTCGTGCACACTATAGTGACCAACAAAATTTCAGGAAGCTTACGGTATTCGTCATGGTGGCACCAACAATTCGTATTTGAACCATTGGCTGCCTAAGGCTGCGGAATCTCAAGTTGGCCTGGAACACAAGAAATGCTGACATTTAGACGACAGAGAGAGAGAAATTGGGTGGGAAAGGCTGGCAGGTTAACAAAAAGAGATTCCGGTTTGCTACCCTGCACTGGGAGAAAGGTAAGGAAAAAATCAAAAACCGAAAGAATTGCGCAGACATAAAGCAATGGCACAAAGCAAGTAGGCATTTATGAGATATACATTTGATTTTATTGTGTCTCCCAGATAACGTGGACCACATTGTTTAAAAAAAGGGAGCTGCGAGATACGACGAAAGCCCCAACGGCATTTTGATAGCAGATTGGTGAATTTTTCTGTTATCATTCATTGACTAATCAGTCAAAATAACTGGCTAAATTTCAAATTACTTCCATAATTGCGTAAGCTCGAATGTCAAATTGGGCAGCGCATCCGAAAACATCATATTCAATAGTTCCCAGCTTGCTGCATTTTGTCCAGTTAGTTTTTCCTACGTTAAATATTTGCGGCGCAAAACGCGAAAAGGAATGCGAAGTGAGGACTGGGGCGCGCGTTTCGCGCGGGCCAGAGAGACTTCAACCTACAGTCTAGTACAGCTGATTTTAATGAAGGAAATTCAGTGGTTCTCTCACGCGGGGCCCAAATTGCATTAGTACTACTGAATCACTCACATTGATGAAGTTAATTTCACTCATCGGCGCATTACAATCAGAACTGTCCCTCAAAATACGCAATAAGAAATCTAGGGGGAAACGTTGCGGGCCCTCCTTCTGCTATACTTGTTTTATCTCTAGGCAATTTCACCTTCCTCGGCAATAATAAACAACACAACAGGTGGCAAACGGAGCCTATATTTTCCAGGAATTTATTACTCACTGCATTGCCCATGATTGCAAGGAATCGCAATATTTTTCTCAAGTTGAATTGGTACGCTTTGGAGAGCAGGTAATCCAAGACGACATGTACTTCCGGGTATATAGTGCTAGGTAATCGAGGCATCGCTGCAAAGAACAATGCACAAAAGAAAGCGCGCATCACTTTGAGATAGCCAACCCTTGGTCCTTCACTATGTCAACAAATTTCATAATCGCAGTCTAGCGAAACCTGACTAATCTAACCACTTGTCCCAAACGTGCACTCGTGTTTTTTTTTTTCCTTGTTTTTTTTTTTTTGCGAAGTCCGAGAAAGCCGATCACTCCGATCCCCTCGCTTGAGCATCGCTGTTTAAAATGTAGGTGTCCCATGTATCAGTACTAAGCTTTCTCATCGGAAATGCCGGAAATGTCGCGGTTTCCCCCCTTATGTAAGAGTTTAAATTATGACATGCAAATCGACAATTATTATTTCGAAAATGCTTGATGGGGCAGTTGCTTGAACTAACACCAAGCGAGTAGTATAACATCTCGGAGTCGATCTGACTATTTCATTGGCGTGGCTTCGGGAAGCTGAGGCAGCATTTAATGCGAAGCACTAATCTCTTATAAAGCACGTTAGCACGGTAGCAAAAGTCATTTCCCGATTTTGTTTCGCGCTTTATAAAAAAAATTAAAGCAGAAATAAACATTGGCACACGTGTGCAAATCAGCGCAACTCATACGCTAAAGACAGAAAAGTTAAGTGAGTTCTCACATCCTTCGGAAGTCCTAGGGGTCCATTTTGCCAGTGCTTCGAAATCTACCCCAGGTTCTGCAGATGCCCCCTTCACCATATCATATGCAATTCCTTCGCTCTACCCTAGTGTTTCACACGCTTCCCTACGCCCAATCTTAGAGCTTCTTCACTCTACGCGATATTCGTAACGTATTCCTGCATGCTGCGCCGGCTCCGCTCTGTACAAGGCGTCTGTGCCCCGTCGATCCCCAATAAACCTCCACAAGTCGCCGTACCACGAAGATTGTTCTGAAACTACCCTACACAGCTTCCCCGCTAAATACCATAAGATCGGTTTGAGGTTTTAAGCGGGGGTCCCACAGTGCAATAGCCACGCTCCCTACTCATTGGACCCCGAACCCGTTTATAGAGCGAGTGAATGAACGTCTAAAGCTTCAAATGAAGATATATTTCGAACGGGTACCCGCTGTGGTTGCTCAGTGGCTATGGTGTTGGGCTGCTGAGCACGAGGTCGCGGGATCGAATCCCGGCCACGGCGGCCGCATTTCGATGGGGGCGAAATGCGAAAACACCCGTGTACTTAGATTTAGGTGCACGTTAAAGAACCCCAGGTGGTCCAAATTTCCGGAGTCCCCCACTACGGCGTGCCTCATAATCAGAACTGGTTTTGGCACGTAAAACCCCATAATTTAATTTTTTAATATTTCGAATGGCATTGGTGCACAGCAGCGCTGCATAGTTTCAGGGGACAGTACAACGGGAAACTGAACATGAAAAACAGGGTATTTAATACACGTTGGGTTTTCCATTGTCCTGAGTTCTTAATCTATGTAACGCTATTTCGAACTAACGAATTATTGCCTCCTTTAAGACGCGTCTTTATTCGTGGCAGCTAGTGCTTTAGGATGCTGGGGCGAGCGTCAATTGGCATAGCAACAACTTGCTCATGGAATCGAGAGCGGATACGCCCGCGCCAGTTTTCCCCACAGCTCCAAGACGACGACTCTCTGCTGATGAGGAGAAGACGCAGGAGTGACGGGCCAAGAAAGCGTCATGCCATCATCCCTATGCCATCGTTGTCGTCGTCAAGACTGTCCTTGCCGGAGTGGTCGTGCTGCCGTCGTAGTGCCGTCTTCAAGTATCGTCACGAAACACACAATTGCTGCCCTTAAATGGACGCGTTGTGCTATCTTGTAGCACTTTGCGCAACACCAAAAGGAGCTATGTAGCCATTCACCTGCAATATGCTTCGCCTAACGTTGATCCTCACACTGCGTGGGTTTTGATGCAGCTTGCTGCCCTAGCAGTGCTTTATGGCTTCGGCAGACGACTTTTGGAAGGTCTTACATTTAAGTAGGTGTCAATGCTCACCACAGGCGGTTTATTGTCTCGGCGATGGCTACGATTCGAGGTACAGCTGCTTCCGTAGGTTGTTGATGGCTTTACATAAAGGATGATGGCATGACATAGTGAGAACAAACTCTCGCCAAAAGGTATCCGTTTCTCGTTACCCTTTTTCTCGCATGCGGTGCACGGAACGTGGGAAATCGGTACCCTGCAGCCAAAACATTGTCGTTATTAAATAGATCCTGTGCCCGCGGGCTCATTTTTTCTTGTTTCGCTACCCCTGAGTTACCATGGGTATACCAGCAAAGAATTTTTTCAAGATTCAAGATTCAAGATTCATTTTATTTCTCCAAGAGAAAAAGGCCCGGGACAAAAAGCTGCCTTGAAGCAGCTTTTGATGCAGCTTCAAGGCAGCTTGAATTTGAATTTGAATGCTTATGCTACTCCATACTGTAAGGCGATGAAAGAGGCACTCACCTGAAACCTCACTCCTAGATTCCACGAAAGCCGAGCTGTTCAAAGTATCAGGACCAGCTTTAAAGCAAGAACAGCAGCTTTGTTTCAAATATTTATCACGGCACGATAACCATTTTTTAATTCCATAATATGAAGCAATACGTAAAGCAATTACCGAAAACACACAAACGGGGACTATCAGAGCACATTTTATGCAGCGATTTCCTATCGGAAAATACCATTTCACCCATATGGCACATATCCAATTATCTCGTATTATAATATGAGAATTATTACACACGAAACATATCTCTGCATACGAGATTATTGGATATGTGGCATATGCTGTAAGACGACGTGACGGCGGCTGCCAACGTGTACTGCTGTACTTGCATGTATTTGTTAGAAGCGAAGACGAAGCGCCTAGCGGAGTGGCCAGTGCCAGTGGTGGTGGCGACCAGCCCGGCCGCTCCGCTATATATATATATATATATATATATATATATATATATATATATATATATATATATATATATATATAACCAAGGCATGTTACTCTCAGTACATCCATTTCGGAAATGCTTTATTATTTGCGTGAGGTAAAGAACAGCGCGACGCCTTCAATAAGGAAAGGCGGTGGGTCGATGCACCGGAGCACGATGCGATCTTAGGATAATGTAGCTACGAAGGGGTCTCGGGTTTAGACACTGGAGGTGCCCTGAAAGTGACATCCCAAAAGTATAATGTATCAACAATACGCCTTCGTTTTTCGAATGAAGTAAGTTGTCCCCTGAGTGTGTCAGCTGTGTGTTCACTGCAAAAATCGCACTTGCGTGGTGCTATGCGTTTTTCAAAGCAAATAGGACCAGTGGAGTGATCTGTGGTAAAATCGTCGATTACCGCCTCTCTGTGTCGCTGATCGCAACTTTTCCGACAGATTATTTTCAAGCTGGCGTGGCTCGCCTGCGACTGATGCCTTGCGGGTGAAGTCAATATATTGACGCACGCTAAATAAAATGCGTCTTCAAACAAACATAATATTTGGATATAATATATGCCCAACATAGGCACGAAAGAACTGATTGCGAATGGATAGTTCTAACCTATTTTGGATGTTTTACTTGAGCAACATATCACATTTTAGTTGTGAGACCCAGTTTGCCACTTGGACATGGCTCGGGCTCCCCTTTAAGAATCACAACACATTGCAACAAATTACCGTCAGGTTGGACGGGAATGTTCCTGTTTTGTTTATATTCTGTGGCCTTTCATTTGAGATCTGATGCTTCAGATGATTGCGTTATTAGGGCATGCTAAAAGACTCGAGGTGCAGAGGCAGCTGTGTATAAAGGACAAAAAAAAATTACAATTTCGCCCGAAACGGAAGCATTGAAAGCAACAGCAAGGGGTCGCGGTGCGCTCGAGGTCCTCGCACAGTGTTTCATAAGAAAACATGGAGGCGACATTTTGGTGATTTAGTGGCTAGAGGCCAGTGATATGCCGAGTGCTGGACCATTTGGACCACTATCAGAACTGAAGGTTTTAGGCCAGTGCTCCCAAAGACACTCCGCGTAGAGGGCCTTGTTCGCGCTACTAAGGAAGGTTCTTGCGTTGTAATGGCCGACATGATAAACTTTAGGAACGCCGCGCACTACCACTCTATAGTGTACGCCCTTTGTACGTGCTCATTCCTCTGTCACTCTATTTCTCCCTTTCTGCTCTCTTTCTATTGCTGCTCTCTTTCTGCTCTCCTTCCCCCCGTGCCGGTTAGCCAACCGAAACTACGTCCGGTCAACCTCTCGTATGCATCCTTTCTTTCTCGGCGCGTCGCTGCAGTTGAGACAGCTCATTCGGCGAAGCAGAGACGGTGCCTTGAAAGATACAAGGCTTTTCACAACGTTGGTGGGATGATGAACGCCGGCAATGACGGTAATGGCATCGCACTAAGATGATGTACGGCACTGACACAGACGAAAAACCATCGGCCTTTGTCAGCGCCGAATGAAATGATTATATAGATTCAGCTTGACGTTTACTGTACTTTCCGCTCAGACCTGCGTATGCAGCATGGTATAGTATGCACACAGTTGCTCAGGAACGCTAATGTGTGTGCGCTGCACACAACATTCATGCCAGCAGCGGAAGCCGGAATACTGCCCTGGCTCCGGCAGAGCTGATTGAGCAAAGCGCGGCGATGCATCCACTTAGCTTATTCATACTTGCAGCCCAGCGAACTGCTCGTCTCTGGACACCGTCTAAAACCGCTGCCACACGGGCACTTTCTGTCGCGATTGACACTGGTCAATATCACATTTCTCGACCGCGACTGGATCCTTTGCGCATGCTGCGCAAATGGAGCCAATCGCGATCGAGAAATTCGATCCCGATCAGGCTTGACCACGATCAAACGTGCACCATGTGACGCCCGTATAACCTTCTACGCGCGAGCCGCGCATGCACCGTCGATGCCTGGACAGCATGATGCCTGTTGTGCCAACGGTGTGATTGCGCCTCCAACGTACCTTTAAGAGCTGTCGCAATAAGCAGTTTTCATATGGGGCAGGGAGGGGGAGGAGGGTCTATCAAGAGGAAGTTCTAAGGGGCGTATGTTAGTTCCGGCTGCACTGTTCGAGAGTTGCGGAAGTGGTTCTCGCTGGCGACGCCTGCTCAGATCCAGCAGCAAGAGCTTTCAGTTTTTATTTCATCTTTTTTTTCAGTATCTTAGGGAAAGCGACAAATTTTGTACGCAATATGTTCTACTTCGCAGAGGTGCTTCGACACAGGAGTTCTAATAACAAGCGCAAACAAGCAAGAATGCAGAAAGTAACAAGACGGGACTGGCACTTTAAGCATTCTTTATACAATCTGTTTGCACTGTTGTTCGCCGCTCATAATCTAACTTACCTAGCCGAACAAAGATTCCATCATTCGCTTTGTCTGCCAATGTACAAACACTTTTAGGCTCAAGCTTCTTTCAGAGACAGTAGCGTGTTGTTCACTTACTTGGCATTTGTTTTCCTGGGGCGAAAAGGGCCGAAGGGTCCAGAGATTTTGGAATGCCTAAACCGAAAAAAAAAGAAAAAAAGAAGATGCCTTCATTTATGCATGTGTGTCTCGGAGCCTCAAACCAGAAATGTAATTTTCATTATGTGCGCCAAAATGATAATGTAAAAACAACGAAACAACACTAAAATGTCGTAAGAAGTGCTTCAAACGTAAATTTATTAGTGCGGAATGTAAAATTTTGAATAACTCTGCACGAGGATTTCAAAACAGAGAAGTTGGCGCTTCAGAATGAAAAAGGGACGAATCATAAAAAAGTCACAGGCCTGCGCGGCATACGCAGCACAGTCACAGCGTAAGCTGGTGGAGCGGCTCAAGAGTAGCTCCAATTTCGGCACCACGAACAACAGGGTCTTGGCGGCAAAGTCTCTTCGCCTCGTTTTGACGAGAACGATCTAAATTGTCCGCCCGGCGTCGACGGCAAGCTGCGGCTTGTAATGCTCTCTGCACAGCAGTCTGTGCAGAGAGCATGCCTGGCTGTAGCCGCGCACGTAGCTCTACGATTCGCTTCTTCAGCAGCGGTTCGTACCTTGTGTGGAGACGCCATAACGTGTGCCCTGAGGTATCCAAAATACGTGGCGCACATCTCACATCCCTTGACCCGTGGCACGATACGTTGTTATTGTTGATGATGGTGATGATGATGAGGATTCTTTATTGGAGTCTTCAAAACGGGCTGGTGACAGATAGTCACCTAAGCTGCTTGAGTTAACCAGGTCCAGTCAGATGCAGCGTGCAACTGCTATATGCAACTTGCATGTCGGGCATGCTGTGTTTGTAGACACCTTAACTACAGGGCGCCACCATACTGGTGGAGGCTCGGGATCGCGTTGATGCCGCGCCTCCTCGCTAGGGCGCGTTTATAGGGCATTTTTCTGCTGCCTGGTAGCAAGCGCTTGCATGGATCAGTGGTAGAGTATCTCACTCCCGTTCAGTGAGCCCGGGTTCGATCCCGTCGGGAACCGGGTACGTTTTTTTTTTTTCGCATTTCCTGCCATAGCGGTTACGGACATCGGCAGTGGAAGCGACGACACCATCGCGAACCGAAACGGCTATTGAAATACGCCCAAAACAGCTTACGCTGTAAAAGTCACACCACTGAGTAATTAAAGAGATATCAGAATTGATTATTTTGCTTTACTGCAGTCTCAAATACCAATACTGTGGCTAACTGTATTTACTCGGCCAGAAAGCAAAATTCTGGGAGAGGTGATTGTCGGCCTTTGCATTTGTGAGCGGGTGCCGGTTTTCACCAATGGAGCCACGCAGCATACAGTGCTACTGTGCATTATTTTGCTCAGCAAACGACTGCATCGGCTATCTGATAAAAGCAAGCTTGCAATGGGCAGAAACATACTGTATAAACATTTACAAACGTATGACCTAAAAACAACCTTTAACAAGCTCACTTAGAGCGAGCGACGCAGGCAGTTGTGCAAATCTCAGATCAAGAAACGGACTTCGTTGGTGCGCACCGATCAAGCTAAATCAAAAGCAAACCACTACGACGCGTAGCACGGCAACCAGCGACAGACAACGGTTATTGGCATATGCATTGCCACCAGGCACAATAAATGAATTACAAGCCCAGAAAGACATCTTACCGACGACTTTGTTTTAAGTAACGACTGAAAAGTGTTGCTCCCACGGTGGCTTTCACATGCACTGTGCTACTCCATGTGCGCTTTACGTTTTCCTCTTTATAAGATGGGCTATTAATACATACAGGAGAATTATTTTCAAAGCTTAGACTTGTACGGCCGTGTTTTGGGGTTTTGAGAACCCACGCCGCTCAGTTTTTTTGTTTTGTTTTTTTGAAAAATACTGACAATGTAAAGCGGTGATACAGTGGGCCTCTAACCCTCCTGAATTGTGTGGATTGTAGTTATACATATCAAAAGCCAAGAAACCCTAAGACTCATGCAAAACACCACTGCCTTACCAATATGTCCCAGTACAGTAACGAATCATTAGCACTGATTAGCAAAGCCACACAGAATACAGAAATGGTACTTTTACAGTGGCCTCTACCGAATCGTTTACTTTCGCATTACAAACTGCAGAAGGCCTGTTAAATACTGCCAAAAAAGGTATTACAAAAACAGTGGTCTTGCGCAAAAGATAGCTTTTCAGTATGAAAGTATGCGTGGTTGTCACTCACCATAATCTTTGGGCTCATCACCATGTAGAAATTCCGGCTCATCGACAGTGGTAAAGCATGTGAGCAATGTGACCATCAATAGAACGTTCCATTTCAGGCAGTGGCTTTATTCTCAACGTGTGTCCTAACACGCCAAGCTGCAAACGCAATTTTGATGATAATACCGTAATCCTAAATGTGGTTATCCTTAAATCTAATGGTGTCTACAGACGCCGTTCCTCGTTATACAGGGTGTTCCAGCGAACACTTTCAAATTTTATTTAATATTGCCTGCGGCAGATAACCCAATTCTAGTTAATGAGGTGGTCTACGCGAAGAGGCGGGCATTACTTGCACAAGAAATTGAAATGCACAATCGAATAATTGTAAAAATCACTAAATATGTTTTAACTAGTTACATGATGGCCCATATTGCAATTTACAAATTGTAGCCGTGGAGGTCGGAAGGCGGATCAACTTGGAACGAATTCCTTGGGATGACACCAGTTTCGAGATATTAATTCCCGAACTTTGCGGACAAATGCATTGGCGTTCCAGTTGGTTCCTTAACAATACCTCGCTGTATGCATTGAAGCACCAGCTTCTTCGCGTAGACCCGCTCATGAACTAGAATGGTGCTATCTGCCACAGGCAACCTTTCAGAATTTTTGAAAGTCTTCGCTGAAACACCCTGTATAGTTCTAAACAGTGACCGAAAGACCATATATATATTTCGCACTGCAAACAGGCCACAATTTTCACGTTGTACATTCGAGATACTTTTTTTTCTTTAAATGACACTCTATCTAGATCATCTCTCATGCTACGAACAAGTAGAGCACAAATATCTCAGACTAGCTATTGTTTGAAGCTAACGAGAAGCTCTATTTGACTGCTTCGTGCTACAATTGAGAAAATTTGAAATAACGGTGAGAAATATTTCGGTTTTTCTGAATTCTTTGATAAAAGCGGATAATATAACGCACATTAAGTTCATTGCATCACTACAGTAGCTCTCTAGCAAGCATGACGTAGTCATGCATATGCTCTCTAGAATTCCGTTTGCGCACTACATTACGGCATTAAAAATTTAGAGAACGCTTAAGCTTCGCTTTCAGGAGTGGCACGCGATAGCATTCAAAGACCCCTGACTGCTTCTTACGCTTCCCGGCAACTGCAGCTTGTGCAGCCTTAATGGTTACCGGGAAACGCTGGCGCCGAACGCTATGCACGAAGGCGAGCTTTCTGGTATAAATGCGGCCTTTTGCGTGGGCCGATCCCAGAGATAGTGCACAACCGCGAAAAAAGTTGCATCATTTTCAGTTTTCCGTTATTGTTTTGCACTTTTAATATTTCAGTCTGAGAATATTTAACATAAACGGCATGCGATGTGGGTGTTTTGCTTCATGAAATTTGTTTGTGGGTTGTCCTTGTCAAAATTCCGAGGAATAGCTTTGTCAAGAATGTAAGACAAGGTATGAACAACGTTAGTGGTAGAATGGTGTGGCAATATAACCCGCATATGCCGCAGGTCATATAGCAAGGCGTGGCATAGCTTAAATAAAGTTTCAGCGGAAATACAAAACCGAAAAAAACATTGTGTCTATTTTTATAGCCACTTGATCGGCACTCACGTCCTCTGAATTTCTGCTTCTTACACTTCTTCAAAACCAGATGGGAAGATAGTGGATCGTCAACGAAACGTTCAGGGCTCTCGTGCGGTTATCGCAGTATCCCTACGTGCCGTAGTGTCAATGCAGTATATATAGCTTTGGAAGGCGTACATTATGCAAGTGAAGGTTTCTAGGCGAGCGAAAATTACCAGACCTTGCTGACTTATTGTTCGCAAAAAAGTTGTCTCGAATAAGTTTAATAAGAGCATTGATAACTCCTATGTTCGCCAAACAATACTGTAAAATTGTCGGTGGCGACATTAGTGTCGATGTAATTCAACACTCATCTCTTAATCTGGAATTCCAATCTGTGATCACATCAAATGGCTTTGGAAACTCAATAACAACGCCGACAAGAATAGCTACCTCCTCAAGTGCCATCGACCTTTTTCTTGTTGATATTGCATGCGTATGGTGCTTGGACTATTGCTTGTGGTGCGAGTGCTCACTGTGCAGTATTTGTATCATTGGCATGTTAGTTTCCAGTATCTTTTTTGGGTCAATCGTGTTTTATGTGTGTTTTTCTCATTGTATAACGGATTAAACACGTGACTTTTTTCGTGCATCTGTCTGTGCTACCTGTTGGGATAGTATTTTCAGTTTATCATTCCTTTATGGATGCTATTGGTTGGGTGGTAAAAACTTTTATTTTATGGATACTATGAAGGTTTTTTTTTCACTATGAGAGTACTTTGCGATAAGTGATTCCCTATTAAAATGATAGTTGCTACTGCCAAGTCACCTAAGGTTCGGGTTACACCTGCCTATCCACACATGTTGAAACATAAATCTAAGCTATTTAAACACGTCATGTCTGCCCGTGCTTCTGCGAATGTAAAAGTGTTTATAAATATTGTAAATGTTAAATAACCGACTCAGAAAATTGAAGTCAGCAAACCAAATGTGCATACTTGACAACAATAAAACACACCAGAAGATTATTTGGAGGCACTTAAATGACTTATTTATTGTTAAAGTAAGTAGTACCCGTATAAGGAAGCGTGCCATCGATGGCTCGCGGATTTCTGGTTAAAGGTTAATGGAAACTTTTACGTATTTTTATACAAGAATTGCTCCCGCTGGCTACCGCTACGCTGCCCTTCGCTCTCTCACTGCTACTCATACACAAACTCTTCAATTTCACCTCCAACGCACACTACCGTGTCAATCTTTATTCAAGACCTCACTTGTTCTAGCGCGTGGCTAGCGTGTTAAGCTATGAATTATGCCTATGTGGGCACTTCAGCTATGGGCCTTACTTCCCCAGGTGAGTGAGATTATCTGTTAGTTTGTTGTTTGACAAACTGATAACTAACGTTCGCTTGCTATGGCATGCGCTGTATTGTGCAGATTTTTAATGAGTCCGGAGTCACTTTCGTGTGATCACAACTAGCCTCCCTTGAATTCATAATCGATGCCAAATTACTTATGCTCGATGTCTCGCTACCTCATTGGGAGCACTTTCGAGGAGACGAAGAAACATTCCAATTTTAATTAAGCCATAACCTAAAGAAACTTTATTTACACTACAAATATAACTAAAATATGTTTCAGCCAAGTAGAGTCCAACATCGGACTAGTCTGCACGATCCAAAATGTAACAGCTCTACTTGGGACAGCTTTGTTTCCCAATACATCAGGGCTTTGGCGCAGGCCTGTCATGCCAAATTCAACTATTTGAATAAACAACCGACTTGCACTTGAATTTGGATTCCCGTCTGCAGACCGACGTCACATACCTCGACTTCTCGAAAGCTTTTGATCGGATTCCTCATTGTCACTTAATGAGTAAACTTGCATGCCTCTCCCTCGACCCCTTAGTTTTTATCTTGCATCCAGAGTTTTCTTTCCCATCGCATGCAATTCACTGCATTTGGCAGTCGTGTATCTAGTACGACGAGCGGTATCCCGCAAAGGTCAGTTCTCGACCCTCTCGCAGCCAAGCACCCGACTCGGCTGCAGCAGGTTGTGGGTTCGATTCCCACCGCCTCCGGGCACCCAACCCCGGCCTGACATTCGGCTTTCTTCAGGGGTCATACGCTTGGGAGGAAGCCTGCGCCCTAAATTACCCTCGATACCCTCGTGAGCACAAAAGACATTTGCGTACACAGTGTGCACTGGCAGCATCCAAGCTTCTTAAAAAACCCGATCAGTGTCGTTGTGTGGGTCTTTCTTCACACTTATTCTGGTCGGGCAAAACCCAGGAGTCTGGAGGTGAAGAGCTGCGTGATAGCAAACGAGTTGTTGAATGCCTTAAAAAAAATAAGGTTTGGGCCTCTTCGATGGCGACTATTATACGTGTGCCTCCCCAAATGCGCCTGTTGAGGTGCGAACGCCTTCGAGTCGGGGACAAACACCCTTTTCCAAGCGTTGATGTCTCATAATGGCCGAGCACCAGGCCAGGATTTCGCTTGCATCTATTTTACCCGAAGGTACACGGCGGCAGCACTTGCCTCCCACAGCCGCGGCGGATGCTCCTCAACAAGGCCATCCGAGGTTAGAACTGCGGTTGGAACGGCCTAAACCTCCTTTTTTGTGCTCACGAGGGTTTAGAAGGGAATTTAGGATACAGGCTCCTTTCCCAAGTGTATCGCCCTGGAAGAAAACCGAACGCCAGGCTAGGGTACACTTGTGCCCATTTGAACCAGTGGGTGCCCGACGGAGATGGGAATCGATCTTCATTAACGATCTTCCAGTCGAGCTCTTTTCTTTTATCCACCTTTTCACACATGGCTGCGTTGTCTATCGGCGCATTAGTACAACAATTGACAAATATTTACTGCAAAACGACCTCAACGTAAAAACTACGTGGTGCTCTCTCTGGCAGATGCAACTGAACACGTCAAAATGGAAATTCACGCAGGTATCGCGGAAGCGCTCTAACCTCTGCTTTAATTATTACCTAAACCTAACAGCAATTGAACGCGTAGATTCGTATTGGTATATACCTCGGTGTCAAAATAATAAGGTCCCTTAACTGGAGTGGCAACGCGTTAAACATAGCCGCTGACACAGCAAAAACACGTGACCTTATGAGGAGATCCCTTTCAATATGTCCACCGTCTGTTCGAAAACTTTCTTATTAATCCTTCGTGCGCACTGAACTCGAGTATGCGCCTGCTATCTTGTCCCCCCATCAAACTTATCTAATGAATGCCCTGGAATCCATACAAACCCGTTCGGCTCGCTTTATTAAAGCGAACTATTCTATGTCTCACTGATTCGTTCGTGAGCGCCGAAAACTGACTGCAGGAAAGCCAACTTGCATAATGGAACTATCTGCGCATCTGCGCGCACAATATAACAGCGGCTGCGCGTCTGCGCACGCAATAGAACAACGGCGCACGACATACGTATCGTAGAACAACACTACAGTTTACATTCGCAGTTGTACCGATAAGAACAATGGGAACTGCAACGCCACGTTGCCCAGACGAACTGTATATGTCTGCATTGAATTACGCGCGTTGCGCCATGCATTCCCGGCCGTCACCATGGGTAGGCCGCGGGCGCTGCGCACGGCAGTAGAGGCTGCCGTACGCGAACCTAAGTGCGAGCCACGGAGCAAGAAACCTTCCTGTGTAGGAAGGTGGTGCGAGCGCTATCGTGGCCGTAAGGCCGCTCCCGTGTATCGGCAACGGCAGAGCCTCTGACCGTCTACCACAGCGATCACACGGCAATACTGTGCAAGTCTAGAGTCGTCCGTGAAAGTGTGTGTGAGCGTATGTGTGTATGCGTGTGTGCGCACGTGTGAGTGTGCGTGTGTGCGTGCGTGTATGTGTGTGTGTGCGTGTGTACGTGCGTGCGTGTATGTGTGTGTGCGTGTGTGTGTGTGTGTGTGTGTGTGTGTGTGTGTGTGTGTGTGTGTGTGTGTGTGCGTGTGTGCGTGTGTGTGTGTGCGTGTGCGTGTGCGTGTGCGTGTGTGTGCGTGCGCGTGCGTGTGTGTGTGTGTGTGTGTTTCGTTGCGTGGCCGTTGGCTTTGGACTTCGATTCAGTTTGCATGGGAGAAAGCTTCGCGTTCAAGCATGTCTCTTTAAGAAAGGGGCTTTGATTTTTTCCTCTAATTACTATCATCGCACCAGTATCTCGAATGTCAAACCAGCCCTTGGTCTTACCACTCTGCGCTTGCACCGAAAAATAAGCCAGCTATGTCTTTTCCACAAGCTCAATTACAGCTTCCATAATCTACGAGGAACGCTTCTATGGCCCCTGGCCCGGTCCTCTACCGCCTTTCGAACTCTATCAGTATACAACACCTACAATGTCCTGTATTCAATCATTTTACTCTCTGTGATTGAATCATAGAATTGTTTCCCTGATCGCATTGTCAATGAACGTGATCCTAAAACATTTAGAGACATGTTTACGAAGCACATGTACTAACACCTGTACATTTCTTTCCGTTCATTATTGCTGTTTGCACAAACTTATTAATATTTCATGCCATTGAATACTTTCGTCTCCTTTTTTGTCTGTTCATTCTGTCAGAGCTTGCTTATTTATTGTATTTGTTCATTTAATCCTTGTTGTTTGAATAATTCACTGTCAAAGCTTCCTTTTAATAAAGTATCATTCATTTAACAACTCCTATGACTAATGTATGTCAACATTGACCCTTCGTAGTTGCTTAGCGGTTATGGCGTTGCTCTCCTAAGCACGAGGTCACGGGATTGAATCCCGGCCACGGCGGCCGCATTTCGATGGGGGCGAAATGCAATAACGCCCGTGTGCTGGGCACGTCAACGACCCCCAGGTGGTCAAAATTTCTGGAGTGCCCCACTTCAGCGTGCCCATACTCAGATCGAGGTTTTGACACGTAAAACCCCAGATTTTAATTTAATTTTTAATGTCAACATTTCCAAACATTGCCCCCCCCCCCCCCCTCTTTATATAATACCCTGCAAGGGGCCGTCAAGGGTACAATACATGATCATAAATGATGATGACAGGAAAGAAACTGGAGTCCCGTTGTTATTTTTTACATGTTGAAATACTGAGCATGCTTGTTGGTTTAACAGTCGCTTACTTAAAGAAATTCGTGCAAGCAAGATGGTGTCAACAGTTGCCGCTATTGGCAGCCTACACATGCCGGAGGAAAACGTGATGCTCAGACCATCATTTTATGATAGTCGGAACTGGTTTGCTGTTTTGTGTTCTCTGCTCAAGCAGCATTTCTTTTTCTTTGTACTTTAGTCGGGCGATATACCAAAAAGATCAACATTGTTGCTGTAAACTCTAACGTCTAATTACAGGAAACTGTAGTCCTTGTGAGCCAAACAGCCTACAGCCATGATGCAAAATTTAAATAATTAATGATAACACATATTATCAAACATTCTTGATACTAGAGTGTAGTTCGGCCACATTGCAAGCCCGGTGCGAACCACATGCTTCAAAACAGAAAGCTTTAAAAGAGCCACAGAATTTTAATACTGAAAATCACCGCGATCACACAACGAGGGTCGTAGGTAGCAGTGAACACAATCACTCAACTCAGCAGGAATGTAGTTGCAGTTGCCACTGTTGCAGTGTGCCAGAACACTGTAATGCTGCAAAATATACTAGCGAAATTACCTCACAGCTGCCTGTACCTTCACTAGGGCCCAGCCGCGCTGCTATAAGACTACAGAATGCACAAAAATCGGTGGTTACAGGCAGATGATTTGTGCTCTGTGTAATCGCGTTTAACAATATATTGAAATTATTTAAAACAATTCCCGTTTCTGTTTAAGCTGATCTTGTACTGACACCAATACCCTTGTTTTTGAAAATCACCAACCGAAATATGGAGGTTGCTGAGCGAAAAGTCAGCGGCATCTTTAGTCTACCTTGGTGTTTCTTGCTAAGATGCCAATGTTTACTAATTAAAGTAGTATAGTACTAGCTTTTAATTCCCCTAATGTCAATCAACTGCGGCAAACCGCTTTTACAAAACTAAAATTGTGCTCTCGTATCCCGTATGTGATGGTGATGGCAATGTAAATTTTGCTAAAGCAGCCAAAAGTTTGCTAATGTTGCTGATTATACATTTGGCAAAACGTCAAATACGGGGTGTTCTTATCAATGAATTACACTTACTATCTCAAGACCATCTTCTTCGGATACATCGAGGGATGCCATGTTTTGTATGTCGTGGTAGAGGTTCGCTTCCTGGTCTTTCCCATTAACCTGTGAGAAAAAAGACGCATGATATTGGTTACATTCATCATATGGCAACTGTCACTGGCCACACTATCATATGGCATTGGATTTCTAGACACACTGCGACATTTCCGGAAATAAAAAAGCGGATCTAGCTGCCTCCAGAGACCTGGGTTTAACAAATTTTCTTCGGAAAATATTTTACAAGTACAACGCATCAACAATGACAAACAAATGATCGCATGCGGAAAGGAATTGTCGAAAAGAGTCGGTTGCTCCACATCACTTTCTCCACTGATTTGGCCACGTCTTATAATCAAGACTGCGAAATTAGCGCCTCCGTCACCTTGAGACAGTGTATCATTGACTTCGTCTGAACGCTATCAACCCTTAATGGGATAAATGTGGTGTGTTAGAAGGCGCGAACAAATTTTATTGGAATGTCCAGGTTACAAAGACGAGAAGACTTGCTATTTCAGTAAAATGGGCTCTGCTTCCCAAGAACCACCAGATCGAGGAAGAAGACTTGGTTTTATGGCTCCTTCTTCAATGCAACATCCTGCTTTAATTTTTTTTTCACGTTCCTTCCAGACATTGGCCTAAATGTAAAGCTTTAGCGGGTTTACCTCAGCCCCTTCGCCTTTCTTGCACCTGTACATACCGTGATACTTTTTTCTTGCCTTTTGTTTTCATTATCTGTCCTCCTTCTTCGAGATCTACCTTTTCTGTCTTCGATACCTTTCCCTATGCATGTACGTGATTACATATACGCCAACAAAAGTATCTCCATTTCAAATAAAAAAAGAGTCTCTCTCCTCCTTTCTTGCATTTTAACTTGTTCTGTTTTTCCGTGGTCTCAGTGACGTATGTAAGTCGATATGTCATTAGTATATTTTAAAATATCTTGTCTTTAGGACCAGTAGTCAATGACCAAGTGGGCCCTGTGCTCTCGGAGCAGGGAAGTGAAACCCAAATCGCCAGAAATTACGCGCATAAAGGAATGCTAAAATTATCAATTAGGGAGTAATTTTCAGCAGCAAATACAATATTTACTTTTGCTTTTCTTATACTGAGTGCCGGAACTGAGTTTTCATATTTCGTCTACATCACCGCTGTTTAACTATAATGTAATGACGCACAAGCGCGCCTGCACAATTGGCACAAACATATACGTTGTCGTTGTCGTGTAATTGTGACCGTTCCATTCAGATTTCTATTGTTTCAATAGACTGCAAAAGGCTGCATTTTTACTATATCGGGCGCTATATTTAAGAAAATAAATTCCAGAGCGTTCAATTGTTTGGAATATCACAGAAGCGTGCCTTTTTTAGAAATATTGGTGTCTGTCTTGCTCGCTAAAATTCGAAACACAGGCAGTGGAACCACGTGTTTCAATGCCCACGTCGTCTATTGAGTTATCGCCGTTGTACAAGCTGAGTCACATCTCCTAAGGATATGTCCCTTGTCGGTCAACTGTTTAAGCGCTGATCCTTAGCTGTTTTAAACGATACATTATTGAGCCTTCTTTATTCCTATGATACTCGTATACCTCATCTTTCCAGCTGTTTTGCTGTTTTAGTGTTGCACCACAAAATATTACAAAATATTACAACAAGAGGACTTACAAGATAGCGCGCTGGCGTACCATCAACAGATGTGTGCACGAGAAGCTCCTCGGGAAAGATGGTGCTTTTTTCCAAATTAAGTGTCAGCTGATCCGAGAGTTTTATCACTTTTTCCCCCGTGTCAGCTCTCGAACTCAGCATTCTTGGGTAGATGATGCCCGGCTCTGGAATCAGGAACGGCAGCAATAGAATTAAAAGGCGGGCGAGGTGAGGCATGCTCATACTTGTCTTTCTTGAAGCTTACTTTTGCTGCATAATACGCCAAGTTGTATGCACAAAGGTCAGTGTTACGTATTGGTACTGTATAAATGATAACGTACTACTGGCTGTCTTGTTGCTAGGCAGAAGGGCTGCAAAACACGAAGCTGTCGTATACTGCTGGACACGAATCTGTACAAGGAGTGTTTACCACGAGCTGCTGAAACAATGTGCTCGACGGCGAAGTGATGAATAAACGCTTGCATTCGGTGATTGCTTCCTTACTGACTGCAATTATCAAGCTTTATTCATTAAAAAATGGCTCGTTGGCATAAATGGATGAAGGATAGGAGGGTTGAGAAAGGAAAACAATGTGCCAGTCATCGAGAGGTGCTCCGCACTGCACCATCCGGAGGCTGCCCAACTCTACTGCAAAAACATAAAGAGAGAGAGAGAGAGAGAGAAACGAAGAGGGAAAGGTGTGGAGGTTAACCAAGGACGTGCCCTGTTGGCTACCTGGGGAGGCGGAAAGAGGAAGGAGAGAAAAGAAAAATAATAGAGTCAGTAAAGCGTTCGCAAAACACTGCCAGCCTCCGCCGATGCACGGATCTACTCTTCGTGACAGGCACTTGAGCCCGATGCTTCCGCCGCAGGACTTCGAACTTCGGACAATCCCATAACACGTGCCAAACTGTTGGTGCAGCCGTTCTATGGCACGCAGGGTCTTAAGGGGCAAATGTGCCACAACGTTCTAATATATTTTTATTTCTGCATGAACCCGCCAGCCCACCCGTACATCTGGCATTGTGTCACGCTGGTGCAAACCTTGTGCACTAGCACTTCGCAAGCTCTAGCTCTAGGCTGCCTCTTGGTAATGGCCTACACAAACAACGGCGCGAGCCCTCTGAAGCCTGCTGCGTTATTTAATGACACGGACTCGTGACAATGTGACTGGTGTGGTAGTCGTGTTGAGTTTGTGTTGAGACTGGTGTGGGAACGGTTCTGTTTTTCTTGTGTGTGTGTGTGTGTGTGTGTGTGTGTGTGTGTGTGTGTGTGTGTGTGTGTGTGTGTGTGTGTGTGGTGTGTGTGTGTGTGTGTGTGTGTGTGTGTGTGTGTGTGTGTGTGTGTGTGTGGTGTGTGTGTGGTGTGTGTGTGTGTGTGTGTGTGTGTGTGTGTGGTGTGTGTGTGTGTGGTGTGTGCGTGTGTGCGTGTGTGCGTGTGTGCGTGTGTGCGTGTGTGCGTGTGTGCGTGTGTGGTGTGTGTGTGTGTGTGTGTGTGTGTGTGTGTGGTGTGTGTGTGTGTGTGTGGTGTGTGTGTGTGTGTGTGTTGCGTGTGCGTGCGCGTGCGCGTGTGTGTGCGCGTGCGCGTGTGTGCGTGTGTGCGTGCGCGTGCGCGCGTGCGCGTGCGCGTGTGCGTGTGCGTGTGTGTGTGTGTGTGTGTGTGTGTGTGTGTGTGTGTGTGTGTGTGTGTGCGTGCGTGCGTGTATGTGTGTTTCTTCTCTTTCCTTTTTCTTACTTTTACATTTTTTCTCTCTCTCTCCTTTCGCATCCCTTTACCCCTACCCCGGTACAGGGTAACCAATCGGAGATAACGTCTGGTTAACCTCCCTGTCTTTTCTTTACCTTTTCTCTCTCTCTCTCTCTCTCTCTCTCTCTCTCTCTCTCTCTCTCTAGGCATGCCCGAAGGCAGTGGGTGGCCGATGCAAAAGGTAGTTGCGCAAGACACGGGGGCCTCTTCTTTTAGCGTGCGTGCAACTTTGCTACAATGATACTTCCCGTGCAACTATCCCCGTCTCCATATAGCTAGTTGCAAAATCTAGCAATTTCCATCGAATCCTTTGGCACACAGTTTTCGAAAGCCTGGACCGAAACTGACGCCACAAGAAAATCGACTACGTCATTCACGGCTACCATATAGCTGAATAAAAAACCAATAAATCACCAAACGTCGAAGTCGTTGCTTTTTGATGACTGCTAAATATTTTCCTCAGTTTCCCCCGAAGCCCGCACATACATGTAAGAAAATTTTTGCTTAGTCATAGCAATTTTTGCGACACCTTTGCGACAGCTGTATCATAAACATTTGGGGAAAATCATTGTCTTACCCTGCCGTGGTGGCATAGAGGCTTTGGTGTTGCGCTGCTAAGCCCAAGGGTGTGGGATCGAAACATGGCCGGGGCGGCCGCAAATTAATATGGGGGGAAATGCTAAACCGCCCGTGTACCGTGGGTTGTGCGCACTTTAAAAAAACCCAGGTGGTCAAAATTTATTAGGAGTCCCCACTATGGTGTGCCTCACTATCATATCGCAGTTTTAGCATGCAAAACCCCGTAATTTAATTCAATGAAATAAATTATTGACTTTTACAGCTTCCTGATTTCTGGAAAGCATACAGTTCTCGATTTGCAAAGTCACTTGCAAATCTTCGTTTACTTGGCATACTGTGGTAACACGGGGTAGAAGTCAAAAATGGTTTTCGTTCGCAAGTGTGTCATTCCTTGGGAGGATTCGCTTTATGTTATATCCGACATCAGGATTGGCGGACATCTACTCTTAGGAGCGTATGAACTTTTTTTGTATACGAACTGAGATGCTTAACAGAAAGAAGGCAGGTCCGCATTGATAGTTCTTGAACAATAGAGAAAACAAATATACTTTTTTGCAAACGTGATCAATATTTTTGTTGAGCCCTTAAATGTGCGTCGTCTGCAATGATACGATTAATAAATCTTTGCCGAACAGTTTAAAAAACTGGCACCACACTCGTCAAACACAGCTCACCTGGACTTCCGAAACATGATGCCTTGAGAAGAAACAGCAGCCGCAGCGCGAATAGAATCATTATTGGGACGCTTGAAGTAAGCGTGACATGATGGTTTTCTAGATCAATTTATGGGCAACGAAATGTGACCCTTAGTGTGGCCGATGCACGCTACGACATTAGTATGTACGCTCTTCCTGGCATTGTGTGATTGGCATATGTGTGATAGCCACTTAAAGGTCAAGCTATGTCGCCGGACCTGAATAACATTTTGGCTACAGCTGGCTTGAGCAACACCTAGCAGATGATAGATTATGAAGACGACACACGGCTCTTCCTTTACAAACGACTCAGTAGACTTTCGTAACCTTGTATAATCTGGACTTTACGTTCGTCCTGGCATTAATCCCTTGTGCGACAGCCACCTAATGGTCAAGCTATGTCGCCGGACCTGAATAACATTTTGTCTACAGCTGCCTTGAGCAACACCTAACAGATGATAGACCATGAAGATGACGCACGGATTTTCATTTACACCGGTGGAATAAAAAAAACGGCGCAGTAGACTTGTGTAACCCTGTAGAATCTAGAATGTACGTTCTTTCTGGCATTAGCCCTATGTCTAATAGCCACTTAATGATGAAGCTATACCGCCGGACCTGAAAAACATTTTGGCTATAGCTGGCTTAAGCAACACCTAGCAGATGATGGACCATGAAGATGACGCGCGGCTCTTCATTTAAGGTGGTAGAATAAAAAAAAAACGACACAGTAGCCTTGTGTAACCCTGTGTAATCACAGTTCAATTTTTAGTGAAGCTGTTCGTTTCCAGCTGTAGCTGTAGAAATTTCAGTTCCACGTACTTTTAAACGTTGCGCGCGCCTGCAGCGCTTTCGAGCAATTGTTTAAGCACTGTTTAGAAAATGTAGTGTGCGGATGGAAATCGCTAGCACATGCCGGTCCGAGCGAAGCAGAACACAAACCCGTATACGCTCAACTGAAACACTATTGTATTCGATCCGTTTAGCCGGCATGCAACATAAGACCGTTCGTTGGTAGCGTGTATGAGGGTAATAATGTATTTGCGCGCAAGCGCCTTGTCACGTAGTACATCTGCGAAACTTTGCGAGCTTTCTCTGCAGCCCAGAAACATTAAAACCATAGCAGCTATTACAGCGAAGCTGTTAAGGGCTCACCTTTCGATAATCGCGTCCGGCAATAGAAAAAAAACTCTCATTGGCCGTATGCTGTATGTGCGAGTGAACGCGAGCAAGGGCGAGGGATGCGCGCTTTCACGGGGAGCGAACGCACGGCGGAGAGCAAACGCGACTTCCCTTTGGAAGGGGAGTGGTGGGCGTGGAGGGCATTGAGGCACTCTAGATTGTGCGTGCCCGCTCTCCCACTGCGGCGCATGCGCGCAGCCCTGCCGGCCTCTGCTGCCGACTCTCTCTGGGCTCTCGCCCGCCTCTCCCCTAACAGTGTCGACAACGGCGCTTAGCCGTTCGTCACGTAGCCAGCGTTTTGACAGCGGTTGTGTGCGGTCACACAAACCATGCGCACAACTGTTGTCGACGGCGGCAGCGTTTTGCCGCGTTCGCACCGAACGCGCGCGGCGTTGGTGACGTGTTTATGAAGAACGTGCCAGCCTTTGCCGTACACCCTATGGCGGTGTACCGTAGCGACCATAAGGCCATGGTCGCTGTGGTCACTAAATAAATGAAAACCACCGGATCATATATATTTCTCATTCTTTAATTACACCATTACATCTTAATAGTCATAAGTGGAAATACATAATTCCTAACATAGTTCAGCTTCACTGGTCTTCCATCTCCACCCCAGTTGAAGGGCTGGCAGTTTTTTTATGGAAACATATTATTGAGATTTTCTTCAATAAGATCTACAACTGTCGCATTTCAGACTTTCCGCTTAAAATGACACTTTCAAAATTAGTTAATTAGCTATTGCTGTTAATTAGCTACGCTCACAGTAACATTTGAGTTGCTCAGGAGGACAAGGAACATGACTAAGTTGGTTGCTTTCTCATAGCGCACGTTGCACAGGGGTAATTAGAGATCGCAGGGAGAGGCCTTCGTCCTGCAGTGGGCATGAAATATAGGCTGATGGTGATGATGACAAGGCTGCTACAACGCCCTGTATAATTCAAAGAAAAATAACATAACTTGAATAAAGCCCGTAAGCATATCACATGTAATCGCTCAGGGGCGAGAGAGAGAGCGAGTGAGTGTGGAAAGGAAGAGGATCTACTTTCTGCAGCGCTTTAGGGAGCACGACTCATCGCACAATGTTAAAACAGTCAGGAACCTTATCGCATTTTCTCTTAAAGGCATTTAGTCAGCGAAAAAAACTTAGCAGTTAGTGAAATTTGGCAGCATTTAACTTCCCCAGGGCCGAGATGGCGAGTAATGTTTTGTTACACACACCTCATCGTACAATGCTCGTAAGCAAGTCAGTAGATAACAGTGATACTTCGGTGAAAGCGTTTGCCAACCAAATGCAAAAGAACGCTAATACTCATCGAGAGTTCACTACAATCGTTACGGCCAGCCATGTTGAACGTAATGACACAGTGGTGCGCCATGTACACGCCATGTATAACACATGGCAATGTCAAAATCATTTATGCAGAATATAAACAGTGATCATAAACCATTACTGGATATTGACCTCACGCTTCTTTTGACACGCTCGATGTTATAAGCAACGTCAAGAATGAGAACAAAGGGAGTGCGGATATTCATAGTCTTTATTTAGTAATTCACCATCTGAATTAGCCGAATATTCATTTCTGTTCGAATATAAAGGATAACAACAGTCCCTCGAGTCGATATATATAGTCAAGGAGGTGACCGTATCAAATCATTCTGCTGCAAAGAGCCATGATTGCTGCGCAGAGGCACCAGTTTCTAAGAAAAGGCACGGAGTAGCTAATTCATGCTGAATAATTTCCTTTCAATCAATAATTTACGCTGCGACTTTACGCTTTGCTCCTTCAACGAACAGGGTACGCTACTTAGTTCTGGTTACGTGATGTTGTTCCTCGTCACTGTTATTGCGTTGGTATGCCAGATACGAACAGTCAGATGTTTCTTATCTCCAGGTACCTCACTTGACCGGGCGTACAATTTTGAACATCATTACGTGTATCAAATTACACATTTGGGAACATTGCCCATGCTGAGATTGATGCTAGTTAATAACTGAATGAAAAAAATGATGAGTGGGCGAAGCACCGCCCGGGGGATCATTCGGGCAAAACGACGGAAGCGTTCTCCGGAAGCCGGAAGCTGGCTTCCGGAACCGGAAGTGGAACCGGAAGCCGGCTTCCGGAAGACGGAGCGTGGTGTGCATATACTATACATATGTATGTATATATTTTTTATACATACACATATATAATGTACATGTGTACAGTATATACAGCGCTTATATAGCCCTTGTGCACCGCAGCGCCCCTAGCTACCGACGAGAGAGAGAGCGCGTCGGGAACGAGAGAGAAAGAGCACAGCTGCGCCTCTAGCGGGAGCGGCGAGTACTAGCGTGGCTGCGATGGCGCGACGAGGGACAAGGCTCGACCCTAAGGAGCTTCGCCCCTAAAGAAACTCGATGCTCGAATGACCCATTGAGCGAAATGCAGCTGCACTAACGTGAAACCTGGGGAGGTGCGAAGCATGCAGTGATGCACCGCTAATGGGCTCATACTGCCTTAAGTAAAGGCTCATAACCCCATAAACGCGGCCTCATTACGGCGACGGGGGAGAAGTGAAATTCTACGTTGGATTGATGAGCGGCCAGGCAGCCCGCTGTGGAAGACGACGAACGCGGGAGCAGTGGCACGAGCGCGTGCCGAGTGCGAGCACGAACTGCTTGCTTCAACGCAGCCAGCTTGTGCAAAACGACGACGATGACGTACGCGGGAGCAGTGACACGAGCGCGCACCGAGCGCGAGCTGCTTGCTTACCGTGACTACGACGACGATTACGACAGGAGACGCCGACAGCCCGAGCGCATAAGATGCTTCGAGCGCGAGCACGAGCCGCTTGCTCACCGTGACAACGACGACGATTACGACAGGAGACGCCGACAGCCCGGGCGCATAAGGTGTTTCGCACCTAATACGAGATTCATTTGTAGAAGATACGGTTTTTAGCCTGAAGGGCGGGATTATGGAGGCATATTCGCTATAGGCTGAGGTCCAGTCAGACTAGTCCGGTGAGGTCGCTCTCTGTGACGAATTCCCGCAGTGATAGCAAACGAAGTTTCCTCGTTTCCAGAGGTAGGTTATGTGGTGGGGAGATAACCTCTTCGTAGCTGGCGGCACATCATGCTCCGATAAGTTTCTCCTCTGTATCTTGTGCGACAGGACAATCCCTAAGCAGGTGTGTGACCTTGAATTGGCTTCTTTTGTGCAACATAGTCCGCCGGATATGCAAAGTTCCTTGGACGTTTCCGTGACCCCTTTGGCATATAAAGATGGGTTCTTTCTTTTGTTAGTTCGTCATCGCTCCATGATGTTGGGGGTCAGTGCGAAGCGAGACCTGACAGTGTATTAGAACCTGGCGGGCTCTGGGAATGCTTTTTTGGCAGGGGAGTTTAGGGGCTCTGATCGGCTCCTTGAGCCTTTTCTTGTACTCGATAGTTTCTGTCCGAATGTGCTACTTGGGGTCTCGGAATAAAAACGGACTGGGAAGGGAGGTAACAAATCTTATTTTGTTTCCACCTTTTGCATCCAATTTACTGTCTGCGCTTCTCTCACTTTGTTTTCGGTAATTCCTAGGCAGGTATTTTGTAGCGATGCCTTTCCGATGATAATGTCTGTTCACGGTAAACGCGCTTGCTCAGTGGTCAGAGCGACGGTCCGCACACGTTATCAACGGGATCAGCCGGCCGCGAGCGGTGGATGATAAGACAAGTATAGAACAAGGCATAACGCATCGCTACAAAATACCGGCCCTGTAGCTCTATTCTGGACACGCATGGCGGCTGCACGGCCGCCATTATCCGCCATCTTGGCTGTCTCATTGGCTGTCCAGACGTAACGTGTTTTGAAATTTATGCCGGGAAACGGAAGTTTTGCAAAATGCATTTGCGTTTTCGTCAGAATGACGAAACGTGACGTGAAGCTGCAAGTTTTATCGACTAATACTTTTTTGTGGTCCTTGGCACCTATATTGCGACTTTAGCGCTTTAAAAAGAAAGTAGACGGTACCGTGCAGAAGCCCGTGCAATGCATCTGCAATGTCGCGAATATGTGGTGGCGTTCCAAGATAGCCTGCATGTCAGCTTGTTGATTGGCTGAAGGAATATGCCGTGAAGAGCGTCACGGGAAGGGCCGTTTCGTAAACGTCAATTTGACGTTGCGTGACGTTGCGCTGGGCCGCCATTGCAGAGATTTTGCGCCATAATTTGTGGTGTGACGAGCCACGCGAATTATGGTAATGAGCGGCCATATGCAATGACAGTCGAGAGGCATGCGTATCGCCCCATTTTCCCTGTCATTTGGGGCGATGAAAATATTTTGTTCCCAACGCGTACTCGTAGCATTTGCATCGCTCTCGGGTGGTGTTGGCATTTGTGTTTTGAACCACCATTTTTATTAAAAACATGTTTATTTGAAATAATATTGGTTGAAAGTATCAAACTGTCTGCGACTTTTTGCACTTTTCACTACTGCACTTGTATCGTAATCAATATTAATGACTGTTCACGTCATCAAAAGCTTTGACAACGGTGACTTGTTAATTTATAAAAAGAAATGTACGCAAGACGGCGCCTTGAAGTTTCCTCTCGTAAAGCCCCTATATATAGGGGCTTTATCTTCTCGCGGTGCGAGTAAGCAGCGAAGTGCACAAGAGATGGCAGTGCCGGCGCTTGCGTCGTATTGCGTCGCGCAAGCGGATACCTGTGGCGCGCGCAACGCTATCGATGATGTCCGGCCGCTTCTCAGCCAGACGTGTCGGGCTGAGTCACTTGCGTTTCACGAGATAGCGATAACGCGGCCTAGAGCGTGCGCTCATCATCACTAGTAGGTCGCGTATGTTGTCTCAAGGTAGAAGGCAAGCGCGTGGGCACCAATATACGATGACTCATTCCGTTTCCCGACGACACGCATCCTAGCTAATCAAGCAGACGACGGAAGCGAGAAACGATTTTGATGGAATAATCGCACGCTTTGAGCTAGCTGCTTTATTTTTACTGGGGAGGAAAACTTTCTTATTTTACATTACAGTTTCTTAGGCGAAACGTCAAATTTGCGTCACGTTACGAAAGCAAAACAGGGCCATCAGCGCCATTTTGTAAACGTCGCGCCCACGTCACGCCTCGAAGAAAATGGCGGAATGTCCAGAATAGAGCCTCTGAGGCTCTATTCTGGACACGCATGGCGGCTGCACGGCCGCCATTATCCGCCATCTTGGCTGTCTCATTGGCTGTCCAGAGGTCACGTGTTTTGAAATTTGTGCCGGGAAACGGAAGTTTTGCAAAATGCTATTTTGCGTTTTCGTCAGAATGACGAAACGTGACGTGGAGCTGCAAATTTTATCGACTAATACTTTTGCGTGGTCCTTAGCACCTATATTGCGACTTTAGCGCTTTAAAATAAAGTGTACGGTAGCGTGCAGAAGCCCGTGGAATGCATCTGCGATTTCGCGAATATGTGGTGGCGTTTCAAGATAGCCGGCATGTCAGTTGTTGATTGGCTGAAAGAATATCCCGTGAAGAGCGTCACAGGAAGGGCCGTTTCGTAAACGTCAATTTGACGTTGCGTGACGTTGCACTGGGCCGCCATTGCACAGATTTTCCGCCATAATTTGGTAGTGCGACGAGCCGCGCGAATTATGGTAATGAGCGGCCATATGCAGTGTCAGTCGAGAGGCATGCGTATCGCCGCATTTTCCCTGTCATTTGGGGCCATGAAAATCTTTTGTTCACAACGCGTGCTCATAGCATTTGCATCGCTCTCGGGTGGTGTTGGCATTTGTGTTTTGAACCATCATTTCTATTAAAAACACGTTTATTTGAAATAATATTGGTTGAAACTAGCAAACTTTCTGCGACATTTCGCACTTTTCACTATTGTGTTTGTATTGTAATCAATATTAATGACTTTTCGCGTCATCAGAGGCTATGACAACGGTGACTTTTTAATTTACAAAAAGAAATGTACGCAAGACGGCGCCTTGAAGTTTCCTCTCGCGCTGCGAGTAAGCGGCGAAGTGCACAAGAGATGGCAGTGCCGGCGTTTGCGTCGCTCAAGCGTATAACTGTGGCGCGCGCAACGCTATCGATGATATTCGGCCGCTTCTCAGCCAGACGAGTCGGGCTGAGTCACTTGCGGATCACGAGATAGCGATAACGCGGCCTAGAGCGGGCGCAGTTCATCACTGGCAGGTCGCGTATATTGTCTCAAGGTAGAAAGCAAGCGCGTGCGCGCCAATATACGATGACTCATTCCGTTTCCCGAGGACACGCATCCTAGCTAATGAAGCAGACGACAGCCTGCGCGCATGCAGACGACGGAAGCGAGAAACGATTTTGATCGAATAATCGTACGCTTTGAGCTAGCTGCTTTATTTTCACTGGGGAGGAAAACTGTTTTGCTTTATCAACCACGCTATGTTCAATGCCTACATTACAGTTTCTTAGGCGAAACGTCAAATTTGCGTCACGTTACGAAAGCGAAACGGGGCTATCGGCGCCATTTTGTAAGCGTCGCGCCTACGTCACGCCTCGAAGAAAATGGCGGAATGTCCAGAATAGCGGCTCTGGTTCTGTTTTTACACTTTTTTTCCTGTACTTGGTTGTTAACTTTCTTGATCCTTTCCTCCATTCCGTGTACAGTCCTGTGAGGTAAATATAGGGTGTTTCAGCGAACACTTTCAAAAATTTTTAAAGGTTGCCTGTGGCAGACAGTACAATTCTAGTTCATGAGCTGGTCTACTCGAAGAGGTGTAAATGCTTAATCGACTAATTAACCAAAATTCATTAATTAAGTTTTTAATTGCCTTATCGCCCATATTGCAATTTACAAATTATATCCAGCCGTGGAGTTCGCAAGGCGGATCCACTTGGAACGAATTCCCAGGATTACACAAATTTCGAGATATTAATTTCCGAACTTTGCGGAGAAATGCAATGGCGTTCCAGTTACCTTCTTAAGAAAACGTTTTATGCATTGAAGCACAAAAGTAACTGGAACGCCAACAAAAGTTATGGAAATAATATCTCGAAACTGGTGTCATCCTCAGAGTTCGTTCCAAGTGGATCCGCCTCGGAAACTCCACGGCTAGAATTTGTAAATTACAATATGGGCCATAAGCTAGGTAATCAGTAAAAACTTAATTAGCGAATTTTGCCAATTAGTCAATTATGCATTTCAATTTTTGAGAAGATAATGTTCGCCTCGCCGAGTAAACGAGCTCATGAACTAGAATTATGCTATCTGCCACAGGTAACCTTTAAAATCTTTTGAAAGTGTTCGCTAAACACTGTCAATTTGTGTACTTTAGCCGCCCATTTCTTCATTCATCTTCCTGAGCCTTTCTTCAAAACAAATTTTCATCTGCGCTTCGCTGACTTCAGAATAGACACAGCGATTATCGTCTCCCTACACAGCACCATTTGAGCTTTTACCGTGGGCCCTCAATGTTTAGCTCTCTAAACTGTTCTCTTGCGCCCGAAATGATGCACACTCTCAATGTCTGTGACGTGGCAAGCCCTTTGCGTTCTTCGCGATCACAGCGCGGTAGAAATACTTTCCGCCTGGCAGCTGCTTAAAGACGATGCTGCGGTGACACTGCATACGAGTGCGACGCGTATGTGTGTCGGAATAAAGAGTCGATGAGCTGCGCTCTAGGTGACGAAAGGAAAGAGCCCCTGTTTATTGTGCTGGCCGATAATATACACTCTGGGGGACGTCACGTGGTAAAAGTAGCTTGGCGCACGCAGTTGTCGCCCAGCTATCTGCTTCGTGACGTCACATGCCGAACACAGGCCGGCGATTAAGAGCACATCCCTCTTTTTGAAGCACAGGAACATTCGCACATACATGGAACAGAATATATGTAGTACTAGAAGAAACAAAACACGAAACCACTACTCATCAAAGCCCAGGTGCATCGGTTTCTTAACCACTCTACCAAACCGCGTTACAGTGCTAGTGGGGTCACCATTGGCCACAGCGCGAGTCGGAGGCCCCGCTGAATCTGTTGCATTCTAGCCATCTGGGCTATGAGCCAATTGTTCCGCGCTCGGATGCTCTGCGTTTTCTGGGCATTTGTAAGTTTCCATAGTTTCCATGTGCGCCCCTTTCTTTTGGGAGACGGTTAAGGATTCTCCTGTTTCTGCGGATATATGACCGCGGTTTCGGTGCTGGTGCAAGGAGTGTGGCCTTGGATTACATGTCTGTCACTCAGACCAGGTCACCTGCTTCTAGCTTGGGAAGCCCTCTGGCACGATGACGTCGGTTGTAGTAGCGGCATTGCCACCACCTGACCATCTGGTCGCTGGCCACGGCTTCATTCGGGCTGCTTTTTCCCGGATTTCGATGACGTGGCAGCATTGTGACTCTTGTCCTCACTCGCCTACCCATAAGTATTTCCGCAGGACTGACCCCAAGAATGCCGGGCGTCGACCTGCAAGCCAACAATGCCAGGTAAGGGTCTTTATGCTTCAGAAGTAGGTGCTTAACCGTCTGAACAATTCGCTCTACTTCCCCGTTGCCCTGCGGGTGCCTCGGACTCGCGGTGACATGGCGAAACCCGTATGACACAGCAAACTGCTAAAACTCAGTAGCCACGAACTGAGGACCGTTGTCGGGGATTCCACGCACTCAGGGATTCCATGCGTAGCAAAAATACTTTTCAGTCTATCAATGACCGTTCTAGACATTGTGGAAGGAAGGATGGCTGCCTCAGGGTAACGTGAAAGATAATCCACGGCGACAAGGTATGCCTGGCCGTTGATTATGCATAGATCTACTCCCACTCTCTCCCAAGGAAACGTTGTTGCGGTTGCTATCATGGGCTCGGCTAGTTGCTGGGTATGTTGTGCGCAAACAGTGCACTGATTCACGAACTGTGCCAGTTCGGTGCTCAATCCTGGCCACCAGACAGAACCTTTAGCGACAATGCGACAACGCCCGATACCTTGGTGCCCATCATGCAGTCTGCACAGCACTTCATTTCTTATGGCATCTTCGGCTAGTCGTGTTAGAGCGCTCTGGTAGCGCTACAAAGGTCGTGTAAAATGGTTACTAAGCATTACAGTTTGCAGAAACGGGTCCCTCTGATGATAACGAAGCAGGATCACCACTTCCATACACGGTTATTGGCGTAATTCAGCTTTAAAGTCGTTTTTCACCACTTTTGTAGCACGGCCAGAGCGCTCTGAAACGACCACTCGAAGATGCCATTAGAAACTGTGGGATTACAAGCCTTGTTCCTTTCAACAAGAGACCATCAATCATGCTAAGGCATGCTCTATCTTGCCAATAAGGCATGAGGAAAGAAGGAACATTCGGTTTCCTTGGCCAATTGGTTTTACACAGCCTGCGCAGGTGTTTGCAAACGGGATCATTAATTTGACATTCTCTCACTCTAGATAAAACATTGTCCCCCATTTCTAAGCCAAGCAAACACTCCTTAGAGTACGCCGTGATATCTGACACACTCAAGCCTTTTTCAGAATCGCTGCGTGCAACAGGGGACCGCGAAAGGGTGTCGGCTGTGACTAGCGATTTGCCGGGAACGTACTGGACACTGAAAAGATTAGGATTATGACATTAGGCGTAGCCGGAAGCGTTGAATTCGAGGGGCATATCATCAATGGCCATCTGACCCAGTAACTATACGAAAGGCTTGTGATCAGCGTCAAAGGTAACGTTTAGGTGACGGATGTACTCGTCAAATCTTTCGGCTGCCCACGTCAGTGCTAGCCCTTCTTTTCTATCTGGGAGTATCGCCGTTCTCTGTTCGTGAGGAATGGAAACGCGAAAGCTATTGGTCTACGGTGACCGTCTTTCTGCGTTTAAAAAAAGGACAGCTCCCAGTCCGAAAGAGGAGGCGTCCGCTGAAAGGATAGTAGGAAGCATTGCATCGTACATGGCTATACACTGCGCAGAACAAATTAGCCCTTTCAGTTCGTTCAGCGCTTTTGCTTGGTCCCACCCCCAGACCCATTCGCTATCTTTGTGCAAAAGAGCACGCATCGGAGCAGTAGTTTGCGCCAGGTGAGGCAAAAAGCGACCTAGTTGATTGGCCATGCCGAGCAAGCTTCTCAGTTTGGTGACATTTTTCGGTGCGTTTAGATTCTTAATAGCGGTGACCTTGGCTGGATCAGGCTCAATTCCGTTCTCCTTCAGAATATGGCCCAAAAAATTCACTTTATTAACGCCAAACAGGCACTTTTCTGTGTTCAGGGTCACGTTTGCGCTAGCTAGGCGTGACATAACATCACCTAAACGTTCGTCGTGCTGGGCTTTCGTATCACCGAACACTAAAATGTCATCCATGACGTTGACAACACCTGGCAGGCCACATAGGATTTCAGACATGCTTTTCTGGAAATACTTCAGAGTGGACGTCATTCCGAACGGTAGTCTGGTAAAACAGTACCTCCCGAATGGAGTCAAGAATGTAGTTCTTCAGAGTCTCTACTTAGTCGGACTTGATGGAACCCCGAGAAGGCGTCAAGCTTCGAAAACCATTTCGCACCCGCCAGAGAGCCTAATGCTTGATCGACCGTAGGTAGCATGAAGCGCTCACGAACAACCCACTTATTTACTTTGTCAGGTCGACGCATACTCTCAGTTCCCCGACTGTTTCGTTACCAGCACTATTCCTGCGCACTAATCAGTGGGGCCGTGTACTTTTCTCATTATTCCCATGCGCACGAGTCTCGATTTCGTCCTTTAGCCTTTCCATGAGCGGAATCGGCACTCGCCGCGGAACGGTTATGGCATGTGGAATAGCGCCCGGTTGTAGCCCGATAGCTTATTCCCCTGGGATAGTGACTAGACTACGACCCATGCGCGGAAAAAGTCTCATACCGTTGCTTGTCTGCAGTAATAAGCGAGTCGGCAAATTTAACAATACCTAAAGCCTCGAAGGCTGGCAGCCCGAGAAGTACGTCGCGAAGAGGGCTAACGACATAGCACGTTTGACGGGCAGTCCTCCCTTTCCACGCAATCTCTGCGACAAATTTGCCTACAACATTGAGCTTGTTGCCGCCCGCCCCCTGTAGTACCTCGTCTGCGTTATCCAGGTGAGTGGGAATTCCTGGAAATGTAGAAGGTAGAACCGACACTTCTGCTCCCGAATCAACTTTAGCAAGGATAGGCACAGAGTTTATGAGAACATGCACATGGCGCGCTTTCCCGGCCGCGTCAATCGCGCCAATGAAAGTTTCTCCGGTACCATGTTCGACAGCCGAGACGCGTACCTTTCTTTGCGCTGACCCAATTAACTTTCTTGAGGCAGGCTTTCGCAAAATGTCCTTTAGCTGGGCACGTCGACCTCGGGTGCGCGTCGCCGATGTAGTAGGGGCACCGTCCCCCATTGTGCTGCGGGTGTTTCTGGTGGCCCACGGCGTCCACGATGGCGCCTTGGTCCTGAAGTTCTGGCGGGCTCCCGATGTGGACACCTTCCGGTCGAAGGCTCTGCTGCTGCTGTCGCACGGTTTACTTGAGGCCAGCCTTGGCCAGCGCTGTAGCCAATGTCAGCTGCGGATCCATCTGCAAAGCCTCGGCCAGCACAATGAACGCGCGTCCCGGAGACCGACGACAAACCTGTCACGGATGAGTCTCTTCTTCATATCCCCGAAGTCGCAGCGGTCTGCCAGCACGTGAAGTGCGGTTGCGAACTGATTCACTGATTCTTCTGGCCATTGCTGGCGTCTGTGAAAGCAGGCACTTTCATACACAATGTTCCACTCTTTGACGAAATGACTGTCGATCTTCTGCTTCACGACATCATAACTTTTTTTTGCTTCTTCGTCGGTCAGCCCAAATGTAGCAAAGACTTCGCGGGCTTGGCGTCCCATTGTGTAAAGTAGCGTGCGTACCTGGGCCTCTCCTGAACGTTCGTTGAGAGCTGTGGCGAAGCGGTAGTCATCGAAGTGGTCAATCCACGCCGGCCACTCTGACGTTTTGTCGAAGTCCAGCGGTGGTGGTTGCTGTAGCCCCGGGATTACCGTTGCGGGCTTGTTTGCCATTTTCTGGAAATGCTGCCGCCCACGTCCTCAGCGAGATAGTTGACCACCGCCCACTTCTGACACCATGTGGTGACACTGCATACGAGTGCGACGCGTATGCGTGTCGGGATAAACAGTCGACGAGCTGCGCTCTAGGTGACGAAAGGAAAGAACGCCTGTTTATTGTGTTGGCCGATAATATACACTCTGGGGGACGTCACGTGGTAAAAGTAGCTTGGCGCACGCAGTTGTCGCCCAGCCATTTGTCGTGACGTCACATGCCGAACACAGGCAGGCGATAACAGCACAGATACCACATGGTAATCATTTTCGTCTTGAAAATTTGCGTGTATGGGGCTTTGTATAAAAGATGCCCCTGGCGATGAGCGACGCCACACAGTGCATTACGCCAGAAGTGTACTAAGATCGACAAACTCACAATATAATGATGGTTTTAGCCATGCGAAGCCTATTAACGTCACCTGCATAACGCCGAAATACCAATAGTCTTGCGAATGTATGGCAGTATCAGGAAAACCCCGCTGCTTGGCAGTTTAATCTTGAGGAACACGTCTATTTGACGTTATATTAACTATAGTGACACTGAGACGGGCATCGTGAAATTCACAATGATGAAATGATTGTTCGCGTTGAGAGTGCCCACAGCCTGACGATTTTGGTAGGTTTTAAAGAGAAGTGAAGTCACTTTTGAAAAGAACTGTGAAATGCCACAACAGATCAAACTTTTTTAGTGCCTTTTCATTCGCATGACAGAAAAACTAAAGGCTATATTTCGATTTTAGGGCACGAACATTTCGTGCCTTTTCACATTAGAGAAACGTCAGCGTTCGATTTACGCACGTTCGAATATGTCAGCTTCGAATACGTCAGCAAAAAAAAATATCTAGCCATCTAGAATGCGACCAGAATAACATGCGTTGGGATGCAAGTGCAATAAAAAAAATCTGCTTAAAATGTATAATCTATGCTGGGTATTGCAATAAACGAACAAAAATTCAGTGATTACGGCAAATGCGAGAGAAACGCGTTAGCATACAATCAATCAATCAATAAACATTTATTTATTTTTTCAAAGTAGGATTACAACAAGAAGGATATGCCGAAGAGGGTTCCAGACCAGTCCTGTGTAAATAAACATTTAAAGAAGGTATGTGACAGCGAAGCCTACTAATAGTTCTAAAGCGAAAAAACCAGCGAAAACCAAGACGCAGGACCAGAAGGAGGCAAACACACACACACAGTCGCCGTCTATCAACCATTTCTTTTTATTTCCTATTCTGTGTGATGACGAGCTGAACCAGGAATTTTTTGTTATCGGGTGAAAATCGAAATAAGAGGGACATACTTATCAACTGAGAATAACAGTTTCATTTTTGAAAGAAGCAAGTGTCTGTCATCTAAGCATAACATTTCATTTTTGACAAACAGCAAGTTTTCATCAACAGAATTCCATGGAAATGTTGGTATAAAAGATTAATGGAAGAACGCCTCCAATTCCTCGTTCATTCCGCCATAGTCGGATTCGTTGAGTACTACGAAGAGTACACAACGAAGCTAGCATAGACAAATGGGACAGGTTAAGTCATTCAAAAGCATGCCTGCATTTTTTATGACACTCATCTGGGTGTCAAGCCTACTGCGTGTATACAGGGTGATCATTTTTCAGTTTTATGGAATTTTTAAAAATTGACGGTTGAATATAACATAATTCCAGTCCTTGCGCCGGGCTATTCAGTGAGGCTGGCATTACTTGCACGAGATATCGAAACACATATTCAACTAATTAACAAAAATCCGCCAATTATCTTTTCAATTATTTACTTTACCGCGCATATTGCAATTTACGAATTGCAGCCGGTGAGTTTGCAAGGCGTGGGCCGCCAGTTTGGAGTGGTGCGCCATCAAACTTGCTGTAAAAATGCGCTGTTGTTCCACTTACCTTTTTAACAAAACGCTATTTATGCATTTAAGCGCAAAAGTAACTGAAACGCCATGTATTTTGTTCCACGCTTTGGGAAGTAAAATCTCGAAACTGGTGTCATCCTGGAAATTAATTTCAAGGGAATACGTCTAGCAGGCTCGCCGGCTACAATTCGTAAATTGTAATATGTGCCATAAAGTATTAAGAAGCTAATTAGTACATTTTTGTTATTAGTTTATATGTGGGTTTCCATTTTTCGTCCTAGTAATGTCTGCCTCTTCGAATAATCCAGCTCAATGACAAGAATTATGCTATCTGCCACAGGCGATTTTTTAAAGTTGCATAAAACTTAAAAATTATCACCCTGTATAGTACCAGTAGGCGACAATAACAATATTCCAGTGCTTGATGGCTGGGATAATATTCTTTTTGTTTTGCAGACGAAAGAAATATCTCAACGCCTTGTGCATGAAATGCTTTTATGTACGTCCTTTATTTTATTTTTTTTGCATTTTTTTTCTTTCAGTTAAAAAACGCTGTATGACATTAGGGAAGTAACAGATACCATCTTGCTTTGCATTTAACATTCGTTTCGGACTGTCTACGGGAATAAAATACTTATATGATCGAAAGAATGGGTGCACGACGTGTGCATATTCCAATAAACTATCGTGAGTTATCATGATCTATCTCAAATGCCGGCCAATGACCTTCGTTTGGTCTTGGAAACTTCGAGAAGTCACTGTTGGCAATAAAACTTTTTCCTCTTTTTATTTTGAACAGAACGTCTGCTCCCTTACTTCTCTGGAGAAGGAATTTGGTGATGAACTTTATAAGGGACGCTTCTTATGGAAACATTGCCGAACCACCAGTCTATAATATCACACTAAGTCCAGAAATAAGATCAATTTTTACGCTGCGGTCTCTCAAGTCAGCGTTGGCCATACTATGTGCCACAGTCATCTGAAGTCTGGGGTATACCGCTTAACCTCCGGCTTCACGCATGAGTTCGCTCTTCGAAGGGACAGTTACAGTATAGTGCACCACTCATTTCTAGCCACTGTTTCAAGCTAATTTGGCTGCCATGTGTTCATGGGGCTTCGGGAAAATATAGTGAGCTAAGACGAAGAAAAGAGAGTCCATTAGTATGTCTATACCCGGTGACAACTTGAGGCAGCGCAGCCAACGCTACGGAGCTGAAGCACGCATCTGCATGTAGTCCGCGAATGCGAGCAACTGGAAGCTACGTATGCGTAAAACAATTCGCCCCAATTTTAGTGGCACGAGCACCGAGCGACACTGCTTCTTGCGCAGCAACTTCAGGTTAGAGACGACTTCCGGTTTGACACAGAGGTGGGACGAAATTAAAAATAAATCTTAAAAAAATAAAAAGAGGTAGATATCGATGGTTCTACTTCGATATGTACAGCAGTACACCAAAGCA